>NW_027512671.1:300000-412169 GCF_048772815.1 Callospermophilus lateralis | reverse complement strand
ATGGATGTTTCTGAAACAGCCTCTTGGCCCTGTGTGAGGCTATGGTTAGATACTCAGCACCTTATACATCCCACGTGTTCATCCAAAACCAAAATGGCCAAAAGAGCAGTTTTTGTGGATGAAGTCTCTCCCTACCTCTGTAAGGTTCCTGACCTCTATCAAGTGAGAATAGGGTGCCTTTGGGTCAAATGAGTTCTTCAAAGCCCTTCAGAGGCTAGCCCATAGGTGATTCCAATGATTCCAATTCACATGAAGAATCTAAACCCCACAGTCAGTAGTCCTCAAATTGGAGAAGCAGAGCAGTATTAACGGCAGGCCTATTTGATAAGTCATGGTTCACAGGAAGGTGTTCAGGCCACCCCAACGTTAAGCAAATGAGGGGCAAGGGAGCTTAATTTGGACACTGTCTTGGGCTGTGCCCCTCATGGAAACCTCCAGCCAGAGGTTAAAATGAGTATCTATATGGAAGAAGATGACGGCCATGTGGAAGTGTTCTGGTTTTAATTGTGGTTATTAGTGTGGTTGTTGAAAAATATGACTGGCTCCACCTGGTCTTGAATTCTAGTGTGATTCCCCTTAGAGACTGAGTTCTGGAACTGATCTCAGAGAGGTATTGCCATGAGTTTTGTTGGGATTTTAGTAGGCCATGCATGAGAGTCACCCTTGGAAACTGAGATCTGTGCCCAGGAAGGCTTTCCACAGAGCACAGGGAATCTCAGCCAGGTTATCACATAATTTTTTTCTGAAAGAATTAGCACCCATAGTTGAGAGTCAAAACACGCAAGGATTTTACATTGTAGACCTCAATATGCCTGGCTTTATGTGACCATTTGGCAACTCTTTGGGAAGCCTTGCCTGTGAGAGTCTTCCAGAGCTTTCATTGAAATGGGCTTCCTCACTATTTAATGGTTACTGAATTAAATGAAACCCTCAGTGCCTCCAACTTCAACCTTAAAAAATGGGCTCGATAAATACCATGAAATTTTTGAAATTCCCATTACCAGGTGGCACTGGAAAACCATTGGAGATCCTGTTGCTGATCATGAGTGTACGAGAAAGTGCCTTGATTGACTGGGTTTCACAAAAATGGTGTAGAACAGAGATGCCAGTAAGTTGGAACCTGCTGAGTAGTGGGCCTACAGCAAAGGTGGGTAGGTGTGAGATAAACCATCTCTGGTGGTTTCATGTGGATTGGCCATTGGCTTTCAAATGGCTTGTGACTGACATGATGCAGCCAGCAGACCCTTATATGTAAAGGCATCTTGTTATATGGATAGGTTTCTGGGCAATGTTCAGAATCAGGTTGATATGGTCAAGGGGGCAAGCTATGTTGGACATAAGCCTGGTTGGTGCATTCTCCTGGAGACCCTGTCCCACCACACGTGACAGAACTCCCTCCAGCACTGTGTCCCAGTTAAACTCCTTGTATTTCATTAAGCCAATACCAAACTCCCAGTGCAGCAGCAAGAATCACCACGAAAAGTAGAGTATGACCAAATGGCTTCACAGTCCACACGGAGAGACACTTATCCCCCAGTTGCCACAGTTTACCCACAAAGTGAGAATTCAGCACTGCTGCCTCATTTTAATTGGAAAATAAGATACCATGTCCTCCAGGTCACATAGATGTTGACCCAGTTTTGATGGTCTCACTACATAGGATGCTAAAGCTACCAAAAACAACATACATTTTAAGTGTCCCAACTCAGAGGCAGTATCTCAAGAAGTCTTTAGGCCTGCAGAGCTCCATGTTGTGGAGTGTTTACCTTGTCTTTTACTTTTGGAAACTCATCTACCACCTCCAAGGTTGTGAACTCCTCAGCATATTCCATTCCGGGTATGTATTCACAGATTTTCTAACTCTTATCCTCTAATTGTGTATTTCTTCCAGTGAGGGTAATATCAAGGGATTGTTTTTAATGTGAGTGGGAAGATTTTTGTGTAGCACATATTTGCAAACACATTGGGTTTACTTTCCTATTTTCCATTTGAAATACTGAATCTCTGACACTAACCCATACCCTACTAGACTCTGACTACTAATCCTTATATGATGGAGAATAGTAACCCAAAAAGAATACAAATACCAGCAATTCAGAGAAGGCATGGTATGTAGTTGGACATCCCTTAATGTTTATTGACATAGTTCTCCATGTGTTTTTAAAATTAACAAATATGTGAATTCCTCTCTCCCTTTTTCTGTAGCCTTTTAAGCACATGTATTTTTATATGCACAAATAGAATCCTACCTGGTATCACATGTACATTCTTCTGAGGTGGCTGACATGGCAGATAAAAATTGTGAGAAGGGATCACTCCTCCTAACCTCTGTTGGAACAGAAAATTCAACCTATGGGTGAGCTTCCTAGTTGACCAACATTATGCATAAATCCATTTTCAGTAAAATGTATATTTTTGGATAAGTGGATGTTATATATTTAATGATGAATTTCGATTGGCATATATATTGCTACTTTTTAATGTCTCGGTGTGTGTGTTTGTGTGTGTGTGTGTGTGTGTATATATATATATATATATATATATATATATATATATATATATATATATACTCTCCCGATTTTTCAAAATATGAAATATATGTGTCTTATTATACACTTCCTAAAATTATTCATATTCATGTATGAGGATTTATAATGAACTTTTCACAAGATTATTCTCAGAAATATTCATCCACCTGAAATACATATTTGTTTCCTAATACTGAAAACTAACTTCAGTGAATTGTGCATACAAATCATAATATTTTGACATTGCAAGATGGCCGCGAATAGAGAGCATCATACCCAGTGTACCGTGCCACTGCGCAGGTGACTAACGACTAAGAACGACAAAAAACTATCTTGTTAGGAACTTACAGCAAAATGGGGGTGCACTGAAACCTAGAAGAAGGATTTCTAGCACTGAGGTCCGGTAAATGAGTCTCAAACATGAGCCAACTCTGCGACCGGAGATCCTGTCTGACTGATCTGCGCGACCCGTCCAGTGGCTACAGACAGCAGGGCACCACCGAGATGCGATCTATAATCACGGAGAAACGTTGATGCAGATTCTGTGAAATTCTGCCAGTAGAGTCCCCACTGAGCCCTGGGCTGAGTTCAGGGTTTCAGATGGGGAAGGAAGTGGTAGAGTTCTAACCCCCACAATAGAAACTCCACGAAGGAAACCAACGGCCACCATCTTGGTGAGCTGAAGTAACGACAGCCATTCCCCTACAGATTGCAACAATAAAATGTTGTTATTCTGTTACTGTTACTCAGCTCATCTCCCATACTTCGGGGAATTTGCATCAAATCTCTCCTAGGCTTTCTGGGGGAGAGATTATCAGAGGGAGCCTGCATAAAGATAGGGGAAAACTAGAGGCACCTGACTTTCAACTCCCCCTCCCATCAGTGGTGAAAAAAACCTGTCTAGCCAGCGCTGAGAGAGGGGCAAGCGGAAAAAAAAAATCAAAACAATAGAGTGCCGGGGTTCCCAATAGCCAACTGTGCAATCAGAGATCCGGGCTGATTGAATCATGCAGCCAGGCCTGCTGTTTCAGATGGCGGGGCACCACCGAGAAGTGACCTGAAGCAGGGAGAAATGTTGCTGCGGATTCTGTGGAATCCTGCCGGCTGAGCTCCCACTGATCCCTGGGCTGAGTTTGGGAATTCAGACAGGGAAGAAAGTGGTATAGTTCTATCCCCCACAAAAGAAACTCCACCAAGGAAACAAGCGGCCACCATCTTTGAGATCTGAAGTAACCACCGCCCCTCTCCAATAGACTGCAACAATAAAACAGATGTGTGTTACTCAGCTCATCTCTCATACAGCGGGGAATTCACATAAAATGTCTCCTAGGCTTTCCGGGGGAGGGTTAATCAGAGCAAGCCTGCATAAAGACGCAAGAAAAAATAGAGACACCTGACTTTCGACTCCCCCTACCATCAGTGGCCATAACGAAACGTGTATAGCCAGTGCTGGGGGAGGGGCAAGTGGAAAAAATCAAAACAATAGAGTGTCTGGGTTCCCAAAAGACACCCTCCACACCCAACAAACGGCAGGCACAGAGTACAGTTTGAACTGCCGAGAGGCATCACTCAGGGGAAATCTGGTCTAGAAAAAGAAACCAGGACAAGCAGGAGAAACCAAAGGACTAGAAGGCAGGCCCTTGTGACTGGGCGGCTGGAGACCGCAGGCCTGCACGTGACATTCCACCCACTGCCTGAGTGACTGGGGGGCTGAGGAATGCCCGCCCGCCGGCAACCGAGCGTGAGACTGCGTGGCTAGAGATTGCCAACCCAACAGCGACAGTCCACCTGCTGCCCGCGTGATTGGGCGGCTGGAGACCGCCTGCCCGCTGGCGACCAACCGCGCAATTGGGCGGCTGGAGACCGCCCGCCTGCCAGTGACCCAGAGCTGAAACAAACCAGAGACAGTCAAGTCCCACCCCCCAATTCGGACACCTCGGCAAGGAGCCTGGGGCCGGCCAAAGCAGAGAGGTGACATCACTGGAGCTCGGCCTTCGGAATTACTTCCAAGAGGAATCCACTTTAGCAGGCATAGTTTACCAACACAAAGGAGAGACAACAGAGATATACAACACCAAAACAAATCTAAAGAATAAAGCAGAAACACAGCAATCAAATAGAGCTGGAAAGTAACGTGAACATCATGAAAAAACAAGGGCAAAAAAGGAGTACAAACAATGCAGGACAACTTAAATCTACAGGAGGACCTTGAAGCATCAGAAACAGGGATAGGGAAAGAACTCAAGGCATACCGAACTCAGATGGAAAGGAATATTAGAGAAGACATGAGGCAGCAAGTCCAAGCAATAAAATTATATTTTGAAAATGAATTAAACAAACAAATTCAAATGGCAAAGAATGAGCATTACCAGGAGATAGAGATCTTAAAAAAATATTAAACAGTAATCCTAGAAATGCAGGAAAATATAAACCAAATTAAAAACTCAAACGAGAATATTACAAATAGACTAGATCAAGTAGAAGTCAGAACATCAGATAATGAAGACAAAGTTTATCAACTTGAAAAGAATTGAGTAAACACAGAAAAGATGCTTAAATCCCACAAGGAATTTATTCAAAAGATATGGGATGTCATAAAAAAACAAAAAACAAATTTAAGAGTCATCAGGATAGAAGAAGGCATAGAGATTCAAACCAAAGGAATGGACAACATATTAAATGAAATAATTCTATAAAACTTCCCAGAGATGAATGATGGATTGGATTGCCAATTCCTGGAAGCCTACAGGACCCCAAACATTCAAAACCAAAATAGACCAACTCCAAGACATATAATTATGAAGATAGCCAACATACAGAACAAGGAGAGAATATTAAAAGCTATAAGAGAAAGGAGGCAGATTACATTCAGGGGTAAACCAATTAGGTTAACAACTGATTTTTCATCACATTCTTTGAAAGTGAGAAGATCCTGGAACAGTGTAATTCAAATGCTGAAAAAAAAAAAAGAATTCCAACCAAGAATACCATATAAAGAAAAGTTAAGCTTCAGATTTGACAATGAAATTAAAGTCTTTCACGATAAACAAAAGCTAAAACAATTCTCAGCCAGAAAACCAGCACTGCAAAGCATTTTGTGCAAAATACTACAAGAAGAAGAGTTAAAAAATAGTGCCCAAAACTAACAGTGGGAAGTATCTCAGTAAAGCGGGAGGAAAGTAACCAAAAAAGTAAAAACTATCCAAACTAAAATATAATAAATAAATAAACATGACTGGAAGTACAAATCATATTTCAATTGTAACCTTAAATGTTAATGGCCTAAATTCACTAATCAAGAGACATGTGCTAGTGACCTGGATCAAAAAAACAAATCCAACAATATTCTGCCTTCAGGAGACTCATATGATAGGAAAAGACATACACAGGCTGAAGGTAAAAGGTTGGGAAAAATCATAACACTCACATGGCCCTCGGAAGCAAGAAGGATTTGCCATACTCATATGGAATAATATCAACTTCAAACCTAAGTTAATCAAAAGGGATAAAGAATGACACTATATTCTGTTAAAAGGAATCATCCACCAACAAGAAAAAAACAATTATCAATTTGTATGCACCAAGCAATGGAGGTGCAACGTTCATAAAACAAACTCTCCTCAAGTTCAAGAGTCAAATAGACTACAACACAATAATTATGGGTGACTTCAACACACCACTCTCGGCATTAGAGAGATCCTCTAGACAAAAACTGAATAAAGAAACTATAGAACTCAACAGCACAATCAATAACCTAGACTTAACCGACATATATAGAATATATCAACCATCATCAAGTGGATACATGTTCTTCTCAGCAGCACATGGATCCTACTCAAAGATACACCATATATTATGTCATAGGGCAATTCTTAGTAAATATAAAGGCATGGAGATTATACCGTGCACCATATCTGATCATAATGAAATGAAACTGGATATCAATGAGAAAAGAAGGAAGGAAAAATCCTACATCACATGGAAAATGAACAACATGCTACTGAATGACCAATGGGTTACATAATACATAAAGAAGGAGATAAAAAATTCTTAGAGACAAATGACAATACAGACACAACATACCGGAATCTATGGGACACAATGAAAGCAGTTTTAAGAGGGAAATTCATTTCTTGGAGTTCTTTCCTCAAAAAAAGAAAAAAAAACAACAAATAAATGAACTTAAACTACACCACAAAAACCTGGAAAAGGAAGAGCAAAACAACAGCAAATGTAGTAGAAGACAAGAAATAATTAAATTTAGAGCAGAAATCAACGAAATTGAAACCAAAAAAAAGTTGAAAAAATTGATAAAACTAAAAGTTGGTTCTTTGAAAAAATAAATAAGATCAACAGGCCCTTAGCCACGCTAAGGAAGAGAAGAAGAAAGAGAATTCAAATTACTAACATGTGGGATAAAAAAGGCAATATCACAACAGACACTACAGAAATATAGAAGATAATTAGGAAGTATTTTGAAACACTATATTCCAATAAAATAGAATATTGTGAAGATATTGATAAATTTCTTAAGTCATACGATCTGCCCAGATTGAGTCAGGAAGACACAAACAATTTAAACAGGCCAATAACAAAGGAAGACATAGAAGAAGCAATCAAAAGACTGCCAACCCAAAAAAAGCCCTGGACCGGATGGGAATACAGCAGATTTCTACAAAACCTTCAAAGAAGAATTAAAATCAATATTTTTCAAGCTTTTTCAAGAAATAGAAAAAGAAGGAGCTCTTCCAAATTCATTCTATGAGGCCAACATCACCCTGATCCCGAAACCAGACAAAGACACTTCAAAGAAAGAATACTACAGACCAATTTCTCTAATTAACTTGGATGCAAAAATTCTCAATAAAATTCTGACAAATCGAGTACAAAAGCATATCAAAATAATTGTGCACCATCATCAAGGAGGATTCATCCCTGTGATGCAAGGATGGTTCAATATACGAAAATCAATAAATGCCATTCACCACATCAATAGACTTAAAGACAAGAACTATATGATCATCTCGATAGATGCAGAAAAGCATTTGACAAAGTTCTGCATCCATTTATGTTCAAAACTCTATAAAAACTAGGGATAACAGGAACTTACCTCAACATTGTAAAAGCTATATATGCTAAACCTCAGGCTAGCATCATCCTAAATGGAGAAAAAACTGAAGGCATTCCTTCTAAAATCTGGAACAAGACAGGGATGCCCTCTATCACCACTTCTATTCAATTTAGTTCTTGAAATACTAGCCAGAGCAATTAAACAGACAAAAGAAATTAAAGGCATAAAAATAGGAAAAGAAGAATTTAAAGTATCACTATTTGCAGATGACATGATAATATATTTAACAGACACAAAAATGTCTACAAAGAAATGGCTAAAGTTAATAAATGAATTCAGAAAAGTGGCAGGATATATAATTAACACGCATAAATCAAATGCATTCCTGTATAACAGAAAAAAAAACTTCTGAAATGGAAATGAGGAAAACTACTCTATTCACAACATCCTCAAATAAAATAAGATACTTGGGAATCAACCTAACAAAACAGGTGAAAGATTTATATAATGAAAACTACAGAAATCTAAAGAGAGAAATAGAAGAAGATGTCAGAAGATGGAAACATGTGCCCTGTTCATGAATAGGCAGAACTAACATCATAAAAATGGCAATATTACGCAAAGTTCTCTACAGGTTTAATGCAATGCCAATCAAAATTCCAACGGCATTTCTTGTAGAAATAGATAAATCAATCATGAAATTCATATCGAAAAATAAAAGACCCAGAATAGCAAAAGCAACTCTAAGCAGGAAGTGTGAATCTGGAGGTATAGCGATACCAGAGTTCAAACTGTACTACAAAGCAATAGTAACAAAAACAGCATGGAACTGGTACCGAAAAATGCAGGTGGACCAGTGGTACAGAAGAGAGGACACAGAAACCAATCCACAAAATTACAACTTTATTATATTTGATAAAGGGGCTAAAAGCATGCAGTGGAGGAAGGATAGCATCTTCAACAAATGGTGCTGGGAAAAATGGAAATCCATATGCAACAAAATGAAACTGAATAACGTTCTCTCGCCATGCACAAAATTTAACTCAAAATGGATCAAGGATCTAGATATAAAATCAGAGACACTGCGTTTCATAGAAGAAAAAGTTGGCTACGATCTACATACTGTGGGGTCGGGCTCCAAATTTCTTAATAGGACGCTCATAGCCCAAGAGTTCTTAACAAGAATAAAAAAATGAGACTTACTTATACTAAAAAGTTTTTTTTCTCTGCAAGAGAAACAAAAAGGGAAGTAAATAGATAGCCTACATCCTGGGAACAAATTTTTACCCCTCACACTTCAGATAGAGCCCTAATATCCAGAATATACAAAGAATTCAAAAAAATTATCAATAAGATAACAAATAACCTAATCAACAAATGGGCCAAGGACCTGAAAAGACACTTCACCGAGGAGGACATACAATCAATCAACAAGTACATGAAAAAATGCTCACCATATCTAGCAGTCAGAGAAATGCAAATCAAACCCACCCTAAGATACCATCTCACTCCAGTAGGATTGGCAGCCATTATGAAGTCAAACAACAACAAGTGTTTACGAGGATGTGGGGAAAAGGGGACACTTGTACACCGCTGGTGGGACTGCAAATTGGTGAGGCCAACATGGAAAGCAGTATGGAGATTCCTGGGAAAGCTAGGAATGGATCCACCATTTGAACCAGCTATCGCCCTTCTCGGACTATTCCCTGAGGATCTTAAAAGAGTGTACTAAAGGGATACTGCCACATCAATGATCATAGTGGCACAATTCACAATACCTAGACTGTGTAACCAACCTAGATGCAATTCAATAGATGAATGGATAAAAAAAAATGTGGCATCTATACACGATGGATGCAGCACTAAAAAATGACAAAATCATAGAATTTGCAGGGAAATGGATGGCATTAGAGCAGATTATGCTAAGAGAAGCTAGCCAATCCTTAAAAAAACAAATGCCAAATGTCTGCTTTGATAAAAATAGGGTAACTAAGAATAGAACAGGGAGGAAGAGCATGAGGAAAAGATTAATATTAAACAAAGACAAGTGGGAGAGAGAAAGGGAGAGAGAAGGGAAAGCATATGGAAATGGTAGGAGACCCTCATCGTTACACAAAATTACATATAAGACGTTGTGAGGGGAAAGGCGGGAACAAGAGAGAGAAGTGAAAAAGCAGATGAGGAAGAGAGGGAAGATAGGATGAAAGGGGAGGGGGGATAGTAGGGGATAATAAAGGTAGCAGAGGACAACAGTCACTAATGTGACATTATGTAAAAATGTGAATGTGTAACTGATGTGATTCTGCAATTCGTATTTGGGGAAAATTGGGAGTTCATAACCCATTTCAGTCAAATGTATGAAAGATGATATATCATGAGCTTTGTAATGTTTTGAAAAACCAATAAAAATAAATAAACAAAGGTTTAAAATTGAGTGGGAAGAAATCAGCTAAAAAGGAGTTGAGATGCATTCATTTTGATAAGCAGAAAGTTTGTTTTGTGTAGTTGTAAATATCACAAATTTATTTTACCAGAAAACTGGCTTTTGAAAATGAACATATATTGAGATTAAAGGATAATCCACCTACCTTCATGATAAATTCATATCATTTCCTATATTTTTCATATTTCATTTTTTTTCGTGAATATTTTGTCATGGACCAGGTCTAGTCTTAGGCTACCTCATCTGACAAGTTCGTACAATGTGTTGGATTGTTCTTTTCATCTTTTATTTGATAGTTTGTAGCTGATAATGTGTATTTTTCCTTATCTTTATTTGGACATACATACCCAACTATATCTTTGCATTTTATGTTTTACTGGGGAAGAGACTCATCAAAAGCTCTTTATTATATGTATCAACAATGAAACATTTAGAGCATGCAATTATTCTTAATTTTGCATGAAAATATCTTTGTACCATTTTTCTTATAAAGATGTAGAATTATTACTGTAATAAGTAACTACTTACAAGAAGAATTAAAAAATTGACTTTATATCAATCATGAATATGAAAATTAATAAAATAAGTATTTGGCAATAAATATGCAATTGATAGAAATTAAAATCACAAGAAAGCCATTTAAAATGTCAGTGCATATGGTCCTTAAATAAAAGGTTGTTCAAATAAAATTTCACTAATTCATAAGAGTTAATATGCCATATCACAGCTTAATGTAATATAAAAACTTAAATGATAAGTATTGATAAATAAGAATGATACCTGTTTACTTAAATATGTTTATTTGATTTTCACTGTAAGCTGTTAATTCTAGAAGACTTGAAAATTAAGAAAGACTTGGTCTATATTATTTCTAACAGGCTAATCAAAGTACTTTTAAATATATATGTATATATATCATATGTAATACATATGCATGAATATAGATACATATGTATAATAAATGTATTGTAATATATCTATAGGTTATTATAATTATTAAATTTTCTCAAGAAAAAAGAATGACTATAAAAAAATTCTTAAATGTAAATTTCATAGCATATTACTGTTTGTAATGACATGAGAGAAAAACTCCTATGGAGGGAAAATGAAAAAGGAAGAGAGAGAAGGGGGAAATGAGGAAGAAAGTGAGTAAAGAAGAGGGAGAGGAGTGTTTGATTATAAGATAAATGTGGAGGGTCTGGGTGTCTGGCTCAGTGGTAACATGCTTGGCTAGCATGTGTGAGGCACTGGGTTATATTCTCAGCACCACATATAAATAAATAAAATGAGGTCGATCAACAACTGAAAAAATAAAAAAATAATAAAAAAGTAGAAATATTACCAAAATTCTAAGTTTTTATGAATGCTAAATAAAAAAAATGTTACATAGCCTTATGTAATTTCTAGACTCCGCAAAATAGTCATTTAATGATAGATTACTAGTGCGATAACTAAAAATCCATTGCTCTTTCCTCGACATTCTGTGGCATGCTAGTGCTAAAATAAATTGTATTATAACACCAAAAAAATTCTAATATTTCTACAGTAACTGACCCAGTTTAACATAAATGCAAGAAGATTCCTATGGGATATAATTGTATTTTGACGTTCATTTTTATTCAACACTGGTACATTACTATTTGTCCAGTTTATGCACATCATAGTATGTATATTTCATTCACAATTTAGCAAATTTATACGCATTTGTTTTACTTTCAATCACTTCCTGCTTCAGAACACATGTATTCCTCCACGTTTCTTGACTGCTCCTTTCATGAGACTTTTTTCCAAAGACATTATTTTTGATTTCCATTATCATTTTTGAAGCAAAACTCACACACCCGTCATGATAAACCGTAAACCTAATATTACCATTAGATGTAAAACTGGTGGGAATGAATGATTGTATATCAATATAAGATTTCTTGTATACTTTCAAATATCAATTCAATCCATTGTTTAATTTGGAACCAGTTATATTATTTATTCACAGTATGGTCTATTCATGCATTGTCTCTATATTCATAGACACAGGGTACACCTCTGTGTACCCTCGATAATAATTTGTATATCTTCAAAATTTTGCTCACAGAAATGGTGGAAGAAAGACTCATGTCAACTGATCTACATATACATTTTATCACAGTAATATTCTGGACACAAAATGCAAAGGTCACACTTAGGATTGTCCCGAAGCCTAAATGGAAAGTGAACATGGATTACTAAAAACATCCATGTCTTGGATGCCTAATTCTCTCAAATGTCAATCCTATTGGTGAGTACATATTTGTTTCTTCCCAAGATTATATATTCAACCTCAACCATGTTGAAAATGTCTAATCCTATCACTCACTTTATATTTTGTCTGATTTCCTAATGTCTCTATTGATATCTCTTTTCCTACATATTTTCCCCAGTTCATCATAGTGACTGATTCTTCACATGTGCTGACATTTACATTCACTCTTTATCCGAAACCCTATTGCTAAAGAACTTTTTGTCCAAATACTATACTCACTCTTTTTTCTAAACCTACCGACTATCTACCTAATCCTACCGACTATCCCTTTTTGACTGGATGAACTCTTCAACAATCAATCATCCAAGGTACAAGGTCCTATGCCATTGTATATTGATTTATCTGAGACATCTGTGCAGAACATAATTCAAAGATAAGTATCCCAATCATGGGCCCAATGCCTTTCCGGTATTCAAATCTTACCTAGATTTCAGTTTTCATAATTACATTTCACCTGTATATTCTTATAAATATTGCAGGTTCCCAATACCATTATTCATCCAACAGAATGATTCCTACCACAAATCGAACATGTTATTAATCCTAACTATACACTTTTCCCTCAATCCAACTTTACAGAAGAGCAGGGACAGAGTTGGTCTTACAATACAGGGGTGTAGGGAACCTTCCACCTGTTGACAACCTCAAAGGTCCATGCAGATATGATCCCTGGAGAAGATGCAGGCAGCTATGAAAGGCCTGAGAGAGCAAACGTCATCTTCCATGGCAAACAACCCGGTCAGGTTAAAAGCATGTGTCTGAATCATCCTCTCTCTTCTTAATGTAGGGAAGATTGACCAAACTAGGCCTGTGTGGAGAGCTGTTCCCAGGTGCCTATTGTTTCTATACCATTCGAACTTGTGAAAGTGTCACAGGAAGTAGGCGCATCCTCCATATTATGAGACCCTAGGAAGCAAATGTTAGGACAAAGTGGTTGCAAATGCAGTGACCACATTCAGTTCCTGAAGGAAGTGACCTCACCTCACATCCTTGTTGATGGAACTCTCCGAATTTGGGTTCCAGGAAGCCAGGCATCCAGACCCAGTCCAAGCTCCAGTCACAGTGGTCTCACTTGTTTGGATTTACCAAGGACAGAGTCAGTCTTTTGTGGTACCTAGTGATGTGAGGATGGCCAAATGCCAGGAAAGTTCTGAAGAGGGGCCCTTCCAGAGAAAGAAGTTAGAGGCTCACTGCTGTCCCCTGACAACTTCACAGAGTTGACCCAGGAGACCAGATCTGAGACAGGACAGGCCATTTCTGGGGAACATAGTATTGCCCTCCAGTCAGAGGACACTCTGGATAGTTTCAGACCTACTTGGGGGAAGGAGGTGACTTCGTGGGTGTTTGAGTGGGTTTGTGGTTTTTTCTCATGTTCTGAGAATAGTTAGGAAAGGGGGTTTGTTTGGTTTGGAGTGAACTGTTTCTAGTTAGTCCTTTGACAAGGCGAGTGTTTCTATGTCTGTGTATCCCACTGTGTCCATGGTTGTAGACATTAGAAAAGAGAATGCCTCAATGGGTGTGTCCTGTCAAAGAGAAAACTTCCATGCATTCATCCTGCCCATTTTATAAATGGACTGTGGCTTGCCTTATCATTGGGCAACACCTATTATTTTCTTACGTTCCTGTATCCTTCCTGAATTCTGGCCACTCTCCAAAATAGGCTCATGGTTTTGTGTACAAGATATGTACCACTTCCAAGCTCTGTGACATGGCCATGTACTGGATAGCTGAAGAGAATGCATCTCAGAAAACTCTGATATCAGTGTGACCAGTAAAGTCTCAGTGGAGAAACCCTGCTTTGGGCCTTTTGATTATCTATTGTTATGTTGCCCTGAATATCAGGAACATCTTTTCCTCAGGCTACTCCTTCCTGAAGCCTGAAGAAAACAGTTTTCACATGGAAATGAATGGGCATTTTACCTTTGTGTTTTACAATAAAACCTTCACAGAGATTAGGCTCTCATTAACTTAAAAATACTTTTAAATTTTATCTAAGTGTAAAAAGTAACATGTAACTGTACATATCTTTTTGATAACAAGTCCAATTATACAACACAAATGATACACATAAATCTCCAACATGTTTTTATTTTAAGCCTAGTATTACCTTACAACCTTAGAACATTTCTGTTTTCATACTTATATTTCACTTCTATAGTCTTATAAATATCGCAGGTTCCCAATAACATTATTCATACAGCAGAACAATTCCTAACCCAAATCGAACATGTTATTAACCCTAACCATACACTGTTCCCTCAATCTAACTTTACAGAAGAGCAGGGAAAGAGTTGGTCTTACAATACAGGAATTTAGGGAACCTTCCACCCGCTGAGAACCTCAAACGTCCATGCAGAAATGATCCCTGTAGAAGATGTAGGCAGCTATGAAGGACCTGAGAGAGTAAGAGTCACCTTCCATGGCCAACAACCTGGTCAGGATGAAGGGTTGTGTCTGAATCTGCCTCTCTCTTCTTAATGTAGAGAAGATGGACCAAAACAGGCCAGTGTGGAGAGCTGCTCTGGAGTGCCTATGGATGATATACCATTCTAACTTGTGAAAGTGTCACAGGAAGTAGGGGCAGCCTCCATCTCATGGGGCCTTGGAAGCAACAATTAGGACAATGTGTTTGCCAAGGCAGTGACCTCATTCAGTTCCTGAAGGAAGTGACCTCACCTCACTTCCTTGGTGTTCGAAATCTCTGAACATGTGGTCCAGGAAGCCAGGCACCCACAGCCAGTCCCAGTCCCAGTCCCAGTGATCTCACTTGTTTGGATTTACCAAGGACAGAGTCAGTCTTTCTTGGTACCTACTGATGTGAGGATGGCCAAATGCCAGTAAAGCTCTGAAGAGGGCCCTTTCCTGAGAAACCAGGTTGTGGCTCACCGCTGGCTCCTGTCAACTTCACAGAGTTGGACAAGGAGAACAGATCTGAGACACAACAGGCCATTTCATGGAAACATAGTATGGCCCACCAGTCAGAGGACACCGCGGATAGTCACAGACCTACTTGGGGGAAGGAGGTGCATTTGTGGGTGTGGGTGTGTGTTTGTGGTTTTGTCTCATGTTCTGAGAATAGGTAAGAAAGGCAGTTTGTTTTGTTTGGAGTTAATTGATTCTAGTAAGTCGTTTGAAAAGGCGAGTGTTTCTAGGTCTGTGTATCCCACTGTGTCAGGGGTTGTAGACATTAGAAAAGAGAATGCTTCAATGGATGTGTCCTGTCTAGTAGAAAGCTTCCCCGGATTCATACTTCCCATTTATGAATGGACTGTGGCTTGCATTATTGATGGGCAACCCCCGATATCTTCCTAAGTTCCTGTTTTCTTTCTGAATTCTGGCCACTTTCCAGAATAGGCTCATGGTTTTGTGTCCAAGATGTATACCACCACCAAGCTCTGTGACATGGCTATGTACTGGATAGCTGAAGGGAATGGCGAGCAACTCAGAAAACTCAGATATCAGTGTAATCAGGAAAGTCTCAGTGGAGAAATACTGCTTTGGTTACCTATTATTCTGTTGCCCTCAATGTCAGGAAGGTCTTTGCCTCTGGCCACCCCTTTGGGAAGCCTAAAGAAAACAGTTTTCAAATGGAAATCAATGGGCATCACCTGTGACTCTTTGCTTAATTGCATTGGAAAGGGATATGTCTGAATCAGGCTCTAGGTCCTGTGTTAGGCTTTGGCTTAGATTCTCAGCACATGATGGATGTAAAGAAAATCCCATGTTTGCATCCAAAACTAAATTGGCCAAAAGAGCAGTCATTATGGAAGAAGTCTCTCGCCTTCCCCTGTAAGGTTCCTGACCTCCATCAAGTGAGAATAGGAACCTTTGGATCAAATGAGTTCTTCAAAGCCCTTTAGAGGCTATCCCATAGGTCCTTGGGTTTTCTCCAGAATCCAAATCACATAAAGAATCTATACCTGACAGTCAGTAGGCCTCAAATTGGAGGAGCAAAGCAATATTAATAGCAGGCCTATTTGATCACTCCTGGTTCCCCTGACGAGTGTCCAGGACACCCTGACTTTAGGCAAATGAGGGGCAATGGATGTTATTTTGGACACTGTCTTGGGCTGTGCCCCTCATGGAAACCTCAAGCCAGAGGTAATGATGAGTGTCCATATGGAAGAAGATGAGGGCCATGTGGGAGTGTTTTGGTTTTAATTGTGGTCATGTGTGGCCATTGGAATAGATGACTGGGTCCACCTTGGCTTTAACTCTGTTGTGATTCCCCTTAGAGACTGAGTTGTGGACCTCACCTCAGAGACGTATTGCCATGAATTGTGTTGGGATTTTAGGAGGATTCACATGAGAGTCACCCTTGTAAAATGAGATCTAGGCCCAGGGTGGCTGTTCACCGAGCACTGGGAATCTCAGCCAGGTTACCACATGATTTTATTCTGAAGGACTTGGCAGCCATATATGAGAGTCAAAACACACATGGATGTCACAATGTAGATCCCAATGGGCCTGGATTCATGTGATCATTTGGCCACTGTTTGGGAAGCCTTGCCTGTGAGACTTCTGCAGAGATTTCATTGAAATGAGCTTCCTAAACATTTAATAGTTCCAGAATGAAATGAAACACACAGTGCCTCCAACTTCAACCTTGAAAAATGGGTAGATAAATACCAAGAAATTTTTAAACTTCCCATGACCAGGTGGCACTGGAGAATCTTTGGATATCCTGTGGCTGATCATGAGATTACAAGACAGTGCTTTGATTGACTGGTTTTCATAAAAATGGTTCAGAACAGAGATACCAGGAAGTTGGAGCCTGCTGAGAGGTGGGCCTACAGCAGTGCTGGGCAGGTGTGCAATAAAACAACTGTGGTGGGGCCATGTGGATCTTCCATTGGCTTCCAAATGACTTGTGACTGACATGGTGCAGCCAGCAGACCCTTGTATGTAAAGGCATCTTGTTATATGGACAGGATTCAGGGCAATGTTTAGAATCAGATTGCTATGGTCAAGGGGGCAAGTCATGTGGGATATAAGCCTGGTTGGTGCATTCTCCTGCAGACCCTGACCTACCAAAAGTGACAGAACTCACTCACGCACCGGGTAACAGTTGAATTCTTTGTATATCATGAAGCAAATACCAAAATCCCAGTGCAGCAGCAAGAAACACGACGAAAAGTGGAGGATGACCAAATGGCCTCACAGTCCACATGTGGATACACTTATCCCCCAGTTTCCACAGTTTACCTACTAAAGAAAATTCAGCACTGCTGCCACATATTCAGTGGAAAATAAGAAACCATGTCCTCGAGGTAACATAGATGCAGACACAGCTTTGATTGTCTCACTACAATGGAAGCTAAATCTCCCGACAACAACATATATTTCAAGTGCCCAAACTCAGAGTGAGTTTCTCAAGAAGGATTTAGGGAACCAGAGCTCCATGTTTGTGGACTGTTTTCCCTGTCCCTTACTTTTGAAATCTCCTCTTCCGTCTTCAAGGTTGTGAACTCCTGAGCATATTCCATTCCAGATATTTATTCACAGATTTTCTAACTCTTCTCCTCTAATTGTGCCTTAGTCTCCGTGATTGTAATGTCAAGGCATCCCTTTCTCTGTATCCTATTCAGCACATGTATTTTTACATGCAATTATAGAATCTTACCTGATACCACACGTACATTCTTGTGAGGTGACTGACTTGGCAGATACAAATTGTAAGAGATCACTTCTCCTAAAAGCTGTTGGAACTGAAAATTCAATCTATGAGTGAGCTTCCTTGTTTAAGAACATTATACATAAATCCATATTCAATAAAATAAATACATTTGGATCTGTAGATGACATATATTTCATGGTGAATTTCAATTGGAATATATTATGCTATTTTTAATGTCTGTGTGTTTGTGTATGTATATATATACACACTCTCCAGATTTTTCAAAATATGAAATATATGTCTTGTTATACACTCCCTAAACTCATTCATATTCAAGTATGTGTATTTATAATCAAATTTTCACAAGAGTATTCTCAAAATTATTCATTCACCTGAAATACATATTTGTTTCCTAGTACTGAAAACTATCTTCAGTGAAAGGTGCATTCAAATCCTAATATTTCCACAGTAACAGAACCAGTTTAACATCAATACAAGTAGATTCCTATGGGACATGTTGTGCATTTTGACATTTATTTTATTCAACACTGGTACATTACTATTTCTTCAGTTTATGCTCATCATAGCAAATATATTTCATCCAAAAGTTTGCAAATTTATAGGCATTTTGTTCACTTTCAATCACTTTATTCTACAGAACACATGTATTCCTCCATGTTTTTGATGGGTCTTTTCATGAGACTTCTTTCCAAACACATTATTTTCGATTTCCATGATCACTTTTGAAGCAAAACTCAAAGACACTTCGTGATAAACCATAACCCTAATATTACCATTAGATGTATTGCTGGTTGGAATGAATGATGGTATATCGATATAAGATTTCTTATATATTTTCAGATATGAATTCAATCTATTATTTAAAGTGGGACCAGTTATATTATTGATTCACAATGTGGTCTATTCATGCACTATCTCTATATTCATAGACACAGTGTACACCTCTTTGTACCACCAATACTAATTTATAGGACTTCAAAACATTGCTCCCAGAAATGCTGGAAGAAATACTAATGTCACGCGATCTACATATACATTTTATCACAGTAATATTCTGGACACAAAATGCAAAGTTTACACTTATGATTGTACCAAAGCCTAAAAGGAAAGTGAACAGGGATTACTAAAAACATCCATGTCCACATTGCCTAATGCTCTCAAATGTCAATCCTATTGGTGACTACATATTTGTTTCTTCCTAAGATTATATATTCAAACTCAACCCTGTTCAAAATGTCTAATCCTATCACTCACTTTGTACTTTCCCTGATTTTGTAATGTCTCTATTATTATCTGATTTCCTACATATTTTCCAAAGTTCATCATTGTGACTGAATCTTCATATGTGCTGACATTTACCTTCACCCTCTAACAGAAACCCTATTGCTAAAGAAGTTTTTTTTTTTTCCAAATCCTATACTCACTCTCCTTCCAAAACCTACCAACTATCTTCCTAATCTTACCTACTATCCCTTTTTGACTGGATGTTCTCTTCCACATTCAATCATCCAATGTACAAGGTCCTATGCCATTGTATATTTATTTATCTGAGACATCTGTGCAGAAAGTAAGTCAACACTAAGTATACCAATGAAGGGCCCAATGCCCTTCAGGGTTTCAAATCTTAGATTTCTGTTTTCATACATATATTTCACCTACATATTCTTATAAATATCGTAGGTTCCCAATAACATTATTCATCCAGCAGAATAGTTCCTAACACAGATTGAACATGTTATTAACCCTAACCATACACTCTTCCCTCAATCTAACTTTACAGAAGAGCAGGGACAGAGTTGGTCTTACAAGACAGAAATTAAGGGATCTTTCACCTGCTGAGAACCTCAAAGGTCATTAAAGATGATCCCTGGAGAAGATGTAGGAAGCTATTAAGGACCTCAGAGAGCAAAAGTTATCTTTCATTGCAAACAACCTGGTCAGGATGAAGGGTTGTGTCAGAATCAGCCTCTCTCTTCTTAATGTAAAGAAGATGCAGCAAACCAGGCCTGTGTGGAGAGCTGTTCCTGGGTGCCTACGGTTTTATACCATTCTAACTTGTGAAAATGTCAGAGTAAGTAGGTGCAGCCTCCATCTCATGGGACCCTTGGAAGCAACTGTTAGGACAAAGTGGTTGCCAAGGTATGGACCTCATTCAGTTCCTGAAGGAAGTGACCTCACCTCACTTCCTTGGTGATGGAATTCTCTGAACTTGGGATCCAGAAAGCCAGGCATCCAGAGCCAGTCCCAGTCACAGTCCCAGTGGTCAAAATTTTTCGGATTTACCAAAGACAGAGTCAGTCTTTCTTGGTACCTACTTATGTGAGGATGGCCAAATGCCAGGAAGGTCTGAAGAGGGGCCTTTCCTGAGAAAGCAGATAGTGGCTCACCACTGGCTCCTTACAGATTCACAAAGTTGGCCACAGAGACTAGATCTGAGACAGGACAGCCCATTATGAGGGAATTTCTTATGGCCCACCATCAAACGACACTCCGTATTGTCACAGAGGTATTTGGGGTCTGTGTGGGTGTGGGTGTGGGTATTGGTTTGTGGTTTTGTCTCATGTTCTGAGAATAGGTAAGAAAGTCGGTTTGTTTGGTTTGGTGTGAACTGATTCTAGTAAGTCGTTTGACAAGGCTAGTCTTTCTATATCTGTATATCCCACTGTGTCCATGGTTGTAGACAATAGAAAAGAGAATGCATAAATACATGTGTCCTTTCTAGTAGAAATCTTCCCAGCATTCATTCTGCCCAATTTATGAATGGTGCGGCTTGCCTAATGGATGGGCAACACCTAATATCTTCTTAAGTTCCTGTTCTCTACCTGAATTATGGGCAACCTCCAGAATACGCTCATGGTATTGTGTCCAAGATATGAACCACCTCCACGCTCTGTGATACGGCCATGTACTAGAGAGCTGAAGGAAATGATGAGCATCTCAGAAAACTCAGATATCAGTGTGACCAGGAAAGTCTCAATGGAAAAACCCCGCTTTGGGCCTTTTGCTTACATATCCTTCTGTTGCCCTGAATGTCAGGAAGGTCTTTGCCTCAGGCTATGCCTTTTTGAAGCCTGAAGAAAACAGTTTTCAAATGGAAATGTATAAACATTACCTGTGGCTCTTTCTTAATTGCTTTGGAAAGGGATGTGTCTGAATCAGCCTCTTGGCCCTGTGTGAGGCTGTGGCTTAGATTCTCAGCACCTGATGGATCTAAAGAAAAATCCCATGTGTGCATGCAAATCAAAAAGCCAAAAGAGCAGTCATTTTGGATGAAGTTTCTCGCCTTCCTCTGTAAGGTTTCTGACTTCCATCATTGAGAATATGGATCCTTTGGGTCAAATGAGTTCTTCAAAGCCCTGCAGACACTAGACCATAGGTTCTTGGGTTTTCTCATGACTCCAATTAACATAAAGAATCTAAACACCACAGTCAGTAGGCCTCAAAATTGAGAATAAGAGCAATATTAACGGCAGGCCTCTTTGAACACTCCTGGTTCACAGGAAGGATGTCCCGGCCACACTGACTTTAGGCAAATGGATGCAAGGGAGCTTATTTTGGACACTGTCTTAGGCTGTGCCCCTCATGGAAACCTCCAGCCAGAGGTTATGATGAGTGTCTATATGGAAGAAAATGAGGGCCATGTGGGAGTGTCTTGATTTTAATTGCGGTCATTTGTGTGGCGCTTGGAATAGATGACTGGGTCCACCTGGGCTTGAACACTGGTGTGATTCTCCTTAGAGACTGAGTTCTGGAACTTACCTCAAAGAAGTATTGCCTTGTATTGTGTTGGGATTTTAGGAGGCCATGCATGAGAGTCGCCCTTGGAAACTGGCATCTATGCCCAGGTTGGCTTTTCACAGAGCACTGGGAATCTTGGGAAGGATATCACATGATTTTATTCTTAAAGACTTGCCAGCCATAGTTGCTAGTCAAAACACATATGGACCTCAAATTGTAGACCTCAATAGGTCTGGCTTCATGGGACCTTTGGGCCTGTCTTTGGGAAGCCTTGCGTGTGATAGTTCTCCAGAGCTTTCATTGCAATGAGCTTCCTCTCCATTTAATCATTCCTGAATGAATTGAAACCCACAGTGCCTCCAACTTCAACCTTGAAAAGTGGCTAGATAAATACCTTTAAATTTTTGACATTCCCATGACCAGGTGGACCTGGAGAACCTTTGGATGTCCTATTGATGACCATCAGTGTACCAGACAGTGCCTTGATTGACTGGGTTCCATGAAAATGGTGTAGAACAGAGATGCCAGTAATTTGGAGCCTGCTGAGTAGTCGGCCTAGAGCAGTGGTGTGCAGGTGTGTGTTAAAACATCTGTGGTCGGGTCATCTGCATCTGCCCTTCGCTTCCAAATGGTTTGTGACTGACATGGTACAAGCCCCAGATCCTTGTATGTAAAGGCATCTTGTTATATGGAGAGGATTCAGGGCAATGTTTACAATCAGATTGCTATGGTCAAGAGGACAAGCTATGTGGGATAGAAGCCTTGTTGGTGCATTCTCCTGCAGACCCTTACCCACCACACGTGACAGAACTCCCTCCATCACTGTGTCCCAGTTGAACTTCTTGTATTTGGTGAAGCAAATATCAAACTCCCAGTGCAGCTGCAAGAAACACCACAAAAATTGGAGAATGACCAATGGCTTCACATTCCACCCTGGGAGACACTTAGCCACCAGTGGCCACAGTTTCCCTACAAAGAGAGAATTCAGCACTGCTGCCTCATGTTCATTGGAAAATAAGAAACAATGACCTCTAGGTCACATAGATGCTGACCCAGCTTTGATCGTCTCACTATAAAGGAAGCTAAAGCTCCTAAAAACAACCTCAGATGAAGTTTCTCAAGAAATATTTAGGCCGGCAGAGCTCCATGTTTGTGGAGTTTTTACCCTGTCCCTGACTTTTGGAAACTCCTATACCACCTCCAAGGTTGTGAACTCCTGAGCATTTTCCATTCCAGTTGTGTATTCACAGATTTTCTAACTCTTCTCCTCTAATTGTGTCTTACATGGGATGAAGGTAATGTCAAGGCATTGTTCTGAATACACATTGGATTCTTTTTCCAATTTTCCATTTGAAATACTGAATCCCTGACTGTCAGGCGTAGAAGGAATTCACCTTCAAAGAATAGCCTGACACTTACAAGAAACAGCCCCCATGGAGACATCCTGTCTGGGAGACATCCTGTAGCCAACTGTGTCTCTGAGACATCCTGTTGCCATCTGTATTCCTGAAACATCCTGAGTTTATCTCACCTTGTGAAGACATCCAGGAACTTTGGATAAGAGAGCTTTCCCATCTCCAGCATATAAATGCCCCTGTGTGAAAAATAAAAGTTTGCAGCTTGATCAGAACTCCTGTCTTGCTGTCATCTCTCGTGTCTCTTGTCCCTTCATTCCTCCGCATCTAGGTTCGCTGCCCCTGTTGATGTGTCTTTCCAGCCGTGACTACTGGCACCCACTGACTGGGGCTCGAGCCTTTGACTGATTGGGAACCACGTCCTCCTGGAAGACTTCATCAAGTGGAGCTCGCGATTGCCTCAGCAGACACCACAAAGAGACAGATCCAGGAGGAGAGTGGGGATGACGCACGGTGAGTGACCCACCATGGGACAAGCAGTTTCGTCACATGATTTGTTTTTGCCAGGCCTCAAGGAGTCCTTCAAGACATGGGGGGTGCGTGTTAAGAAAAAGGAGTTAAAATTTTTCTTCTAATACATAGGAGAATTGTGTCCATGGTTTCACATTGAAGTGACCATTGATGGCAAAAGATGGCTTAGAGTAAGAGACTGTTTAAAAGATTATTATGAAACCTTTGGCCCAGAAAAAGTGCCAGTTCCCACCTTTTCTTACTGGAACTTAATTAATGAAATTCTTAAAAGTTCACCCTTTGACAATGGTACCTTACAACTTGTCAGGATTGGAGAAGAGACTATGCAAAACACCTCTCGTCTCCCCACGGCATGCCCATCAGTTAGTATAGACATTGACCCTTCTCAGTCTCCCCAGGACCCTGGGAACCTTCCTAGTCCCCCTCAAAATACCACCCTAATGAATAAGGCTCCAATGGTTACCAAACACCTTTATCGAGTTTTAAATCCCAGAGACACATTGACCCCTGGGACGGAGGCTACCTTGGAGAAGGAAGCAGCAAGCTACCATTCAGAAGATGCGCCACCTCTCAGGACCCTGCCACAGCCTATAGGACTTACACATCTACCTACCTCCTATATCCCTCCTGCCTTTTGTGCTCCAGCCTTTCAGGAGCAAAATGCAACCCAGATATTTTTCCCCACTTCCCTTGCCTAGCCTGGCTCCCTTGTGAGAGTCTCTCCAACATAGACGGGAACAGATCAAACTTTTAAAAGAATTAAGATCCCTAGACTCTGAGCTCTGTTCATTAGCCTTAGGCACGGAGTCAATGCAAGCTGGCCCACGGCGGTCTAATACAAAGGCTAAGCCACTCCATCAGCCTGTTCTCGCCTTCCCAGTCACCCGCAGTCAGATAGATAAGCCTGCCCAGGCTGAGGTCAAAGACTTAGACGAGGATCAAGAGGAGGAAGTGGGGGAAATGGATCAAGGAGATCAGGACTCAGAGGATGAGGAGTTCACCCCTAGGCAGGAAGGAACCCAGAGTGTCTACAATAAAATTAAGCCTGCGTTTTCTTGAAAAACATAAAAAGACTTGTGCTCACAATGGCCCCACTGTGCCCTACAAGTTGACTTTATTAGAAACCCACAGCACACAATGGCTTACTCCCAATGATTGGAAATTTTTAGACCAAGCTACCCTCAGTGCAGGAGATTTCCTGTTATGGAATGCAGATTTCGAGGAGCACTGTCAGGAAACTGCTCAAAAAAAATTAACTAAGGCCTCCTCTAAATCCTGAACTTATGTTAAGCTAGTGGGCTATGCGCCATTTGACACTAAAACTAAATAGGCACGTTTCCCTGCTGGAATTTTGGCGCAGATTCAGATGGCTTGCTTACATGCTTGGAGATGCCTCCCTCAAACTGGCTCGGCTACATTTCTTTGGCAAAAATTTGACAAGGACCCAACGACCCTTATAGAAACCTTGTTCCCCGGCTTAACCTAGCTGCAGAATGCTTGCTTGGACCAAGCGAAAGCAAAAGAACTTTTGTAAAACATCTTGCCTTTGAAAACGCCAACCCGGCATGTCAGGATGTTCTTCGACCACATAAGGAAAAAGGGAAACTTTCGGACTTTATTAGACTCTGTGCAGGGGTGGTTGCAGCCCATGCCATGGGTCTCGCCCTACATGCCCCCTTTATCAAGGCCTTTCACAATCCTGGCTCATGTACTTGCTTTACTTGTAAACAACCTGGCCATTTTGCACGCAAGTGTCTGAAAGACAAACAAAGCCTAGGAATATCGTCTCCTCAAACTGGGGCTAAACCGCCCCCAGCTACCCTTTGTTCTAGATGTGGTAAATGTCATCACTGGGCCAGTAAGTGTAGATCTAAGACAAATGGCCTCAGACAGCCTATTTCTTCCTGCTTCTCAGGAAACCCCCTGCGGGGCCAGCCCCTGGCCACGACCTCCCCCAGGACAAAACCAGGGGCAATAAGGTTTATTCCCTTCCAAACTCCAAACCTACCACAAAATTCTTCCCCACAATTGCCTCCCTCCAACTAGCCACCCCAGGCAGCGCAGGATTGGACCTCTGTGCCACCACCGATACAATATTAGACTCAATGCAAGGGCACCAGATAATACCCACTAGAATTATGGGTCCCCCATCATCTCATACGAGTGCCCTTATTCTTGGAAGAGCCTCTGCTACCTTAAATGGTGTTCAGGTCTTCCCTGGCATTAATGATAATGATTTCACTGGAGAAATAAAAATACTAGCAACAGCTATTAATGTAGTTGCGGCCATCCCAGCAGGAACAAGACTTGCACAATTAATATTCCTTCCCTTGGATTCAGGAGGCACTTCCACCGCCCAAACATACAATGGGGGACAGCCTCCCTCGGCTCCTCTGATGTATATTGGGTTCAGCCCATTTCTCACAATAGACCCACCCTTACCTTACTTATTGAAAAAAAGGAATTCCAAGGAATTCTAGATACTGGAGCTGATGCCACAATTATTTCTCACAAATACTGGCCATCAGGTTGGCCCATCACCCCATCCTTGAATGACCTAAAAGGGTTAAGAGTCAAAAAATCCCCATGTCAGTTCTAGGGCTCTTAGCTTTACTGATAAAGAGGGTAATAAGGTGACTGTCACTCCTTTCATTGTTCCTGACCTCCCTGTTAACCTATGGGGCCGAGATATTTTGAGTCAAATGGAAGTCATTCTTGCCAGTCCCAATTCCATGGTGACTCATCAAATGCTTCGTATAAATTTTGTCCCTGGTACAGGCCTTGTGAGACTGAGACAAGGACTGGTGGGGACTATAAAACCCATAAAAAAACAAATACATATGGACTTGGGTATTCTGATTTTTAGTTTCGGTTCCTGACCCTCCTGTACCCCATGCAGATAAAATTATTTGGGAGACTCAGACTCTTGTGTGGGTGGATCAGTGGCCCCTTACCCCCCCCAAAAATTGGAGGCTGCCTCCATGTTAGTGCAGGAACAGCTGGCAGCCGGCCATGTAGAGCCCTCAACCTCACCATGGATTACTCCTATTTTTGTTATCAAGAAAAAATCAGACAAGCGGCATCTTTTACAATATTTGTGTGCCAGTAATAAAGTTATGTGCCTGATGGGAGCACTACTGCCTCGAATTCCCACACCAATGGCTATTCCCAAAACTATTGTAAAATGGTTATTTACTTAAAAGTTTGCTTTTTTACCATTCCTTTACATCCTGAGGATAGACCCTATTTTGCCTTTAGTCTCCCTTGCTTTAATTTCCACGGCCCTATGCAGAGATTTCAATGGAAGGTTCTTCCCCAAGGTATGGCCAACAGCCCTAGTCTTTGCTAAATATAAGTTGTTCAAGCAGTAGACCCTGTGAGAGAGTGATGACCACAATTTTATGTTTTACATAATATGGATGAATTTTTAATTGCTGCACCTAATTACCATCACCTTAATAATTGTTACTTGGACCTTTAGAAAACCCTCACTACCTTGAGACTACGGATAGCTCCTGATAAGGTTTAAACACAGGACCCTTATACCTATTTGGGCCTTAAACTTCAAGATAATCAGATCCAAATTCATAAAATACAACTGCGTGTGAACCATCTTCACACCCTTAATGATTCTCAAAAATTACTGGGAGATATTCAATGGCTAAGAACATATTTAAAATTATCCACTTGTGTACTTTTGCCCCTTAATGATATTTTGAGAGGTGATTCCTACCCTTCCTCCCCTCAAAAGCTTACTCCCGAGGCATGACAGGCATTAAACCAAGTCACAGAGGCCATTGCCAAACAGTTTGTTACACAAATTTCTTATAACCTTCCTCTGGTTCTGGTTCTTTTACACACTCCTCATATACCCTCAGGAAAATTTTGGCAGTGATATCCATATTTTAAAAATAAAGGCTTCCCCTTGCTTTGGGTCCATTTATCCACCACATCCTCCAAGTTTATTACCGTTTATCTTGCTCAGGTAGCTTCTATTATTATTAAAAGTCGTTTGCTTTCTCGACAACATTTTGGCAAAGACCCTGATAATATTTTAATTCCATATACTAATGACCAAACCCAATTTTTACTACAGAGAGGGGATGAATGGGGTATTGCCCAATCAGGCCATTTGGGAACAATTGATAACCACGTCCCCAATGACACCCTTTTACATTTTGTCCAGATACATCCATTTATTTTTCCCAAAATTACTCAAAAGGCTCCCAGTTCCAAGCCCTTACTGTCTTTACAGACGGTTCCAGTAATGGCTGTGCGGTCTTTGTTGTCAATAACCAGCCTACAACCTTTGATACTGTCTATCATTCAGCACAGCTTGTGAAATTGTTTGCCATAACACAAGTTTTTATAACATTTTGTGATAATCCTGTTAATATTCATACAGACAGTGCCTACATTGCTCATTCTGTGCCCCTGCTGGAGATTTCACCCGCCATTAAAGCTTCTTCCAATGCGGCCTTTCTGTTTCACCAGCTTCAGCAGCTAATTCAGGCCAGACAACACCCATTTTTCTTAGGACACATCAGGGCACACTCTGATCTTTCCGGCCCTCTAACACAGGTAATGCTCAAGCTGATGCAGCAACTCCTACCATCTTTCCAATTTTTGGTGGCTCCATTCAATAGGCCACGGAGCTAAACAATCTTCACCAACTAAATTCCCAGAGCCTTCGATTACTTTGTAAAATTACCAGGCAACAGAAACGAGAAATAGTAAAAGAATGCCCTGCTTGCACTCTCTCCCTCCCCATTCAACACTTGGGAGTTAACCCCCGAGGATTACTGCCAAATCAGGTTTGGCAAATGGATGTTACTCATTTTCCTGAATTTCGAAAAACCAAATATATACACGTTTCTATCGATACCTTCAGCAGCTTTATTTTTGCATCACCACATTCTGGAGAGGCTACCAAAGATGTCCTTTCTCATCTTGTTTCAGCCTTTTCCATAATGGGTAAACCAATACATATTAAAACAGATAATTGTCCTCCATATACCAGTGCCAAGTTTAAACAGTTTTGTGCTACCTTGCAATTTTGTCATCCTACTGGAATTCAATACAAACCTCAGGGCCAAGGCATTGTGGAATGTTCCACCTTACCTTAAAGACTTGGCTATTTCGCCTTAAGGCTTCCGCCCTTGTATTTACCACTCACAGGCATTGCCTTAACCATGCATTATTTGCCCTTTCTTTTCTTACCCTAGACAGTGAAGGCCTTTCGGCTGCAGACACACACTGGCATCCCTTTTCCAATTCTGATCAGCCACCTGTTATGTGGCGAAATCCCCTTACAAATAAATGGAAATGCCCACATCCTGTCCTCATCTGGGAATGTGGCTCAGCTTGTGTTTTGGACCAAGAGCTAGCAGCCCCAAGATGGTTACCAGAAGGCCTGGTTAAACAGGTTAATGACTTACCTCAAACCGGGGACGGAGGCCCTCTCCCTGAGTACAAATTTTCCCCTTTTTCGGATCCATCCAACAATCTGTGTGAGGATCCTGCTTAAGGCACTTCTGCTGAACAGGTTTGTGCACGGAGGCCTGGGCCCTCCACCTTCCAACATCATGGAGTACCTTCCCCCCCCTCCCCCCATGAAGGCAAGGGAGGATCTTGGACTCAGGCTCCCACTAGTTGGAACCAGACTGCTGACTGCATGACTAAGGTGGCTTACCTCCGTGCCGAGGTTGACCATAAATTCAGAGGAGTTCATCAGCCTAAATGGGTATGTGTTAACAAGCCAAAGATTATTCCCCCTAGTACAAGTAAAGCTCTCCAAAATTGTTCTGCAACCCGTACGCATACCCAGGCGATGCATGTCTCTTGTTTTGTGTCGGCCTCAATTTGTGTTAACAAGCAGGGAGAATGATTTTTTGAAGCCTCCCTAACTAAAACTCATGAAGCAGGGTGGACCACTATTCATTATACCCCCGCTCTCTTTGACCAGGGAGGAGAAGGCAAATACACCAAGCTACAGTCAGCTGGGTGCCAAGGCACTGTCGGAAAAACTTCCTACTGGCCCATTAAGGACCCTACAGGGGTCTCTGATGGTAGAGGACCCACTGATGCAGTCAAGCATCCTCAGATAATCAAACTTTTGAAACCCCAAATCCCTGAGCTCACATATCATCCCTTAATGTAGCCGAAATCCCAGTTCCCAGGTTTAGATACCAATACATTAGATATTTTGCAAACTACCTTCTCCTTCCTTAATAATTCCAACCCCACCCTTGCTGGTAATTGCTGGCTCTGCATGACAACAGGGGCAAGCATGCCTATGGCAGTACCTATTAATTCTACTATGGACAATGATAATACATGCCAACCCGGATTTCCCTTTAAAGTACAGCCTATAGGCACTTTTACATTATGTCTTTTAGGCGTGATGCAGAATAATACCTATGATATGGAATTTGGAATTGCTTCCTTTGGAAATTGCTCAACAGTACAAAATTATTCCTCACCCATCCCATCTCTTTGTCCCCCCAATGGCACAGTTGTTATGTGTGGAGGAAATGTGGCCTTCCCCAGGCTTCCAGCGAATTGGAACAGTGGCTGTGTTCTTGCCTTATTACTCCCTGATATAACTATTGTCCCAGGAGACGAACCTCTAGCCTAGACACCTTAGTCAAAAGACAGAGGCGGGCGATACAGGCCTTATCACTTATTGCAAGCCTTGGAATAACAGCTGCTGTGGGCACAGGTACACTGGCTTAGGCACGGCAATACACCCTTACCATCGCCTGTCTCAACAACTTAAAATGATGTACAAACTCTATCAGAAACCATTAAAGATTTGTAGGACCAAATAGACTTCCTGGCAAAAGTGTTCCTTCAAAACAGACGAGGCTTAGATTTGCTGACTGCTAACCAGGGAGATATTTGATTGGCCTTAGGGGAACGATGCTGCTTTTATGCCAATAAATCAGTCATAGTATGCACTAAATTTAAGCAGCTTCAAGAAGATCTAGAAAAGAGATGAAGGGAACTATTTGAAAATCCCCTCTGGACAAAGCTTAATGGATTTCTACCCTACCTTCTTCCCCTATTAGGCCCTTTGTTGGGTTTACGTTTAATGGTGACCATAGGACCCTGCATTATAAACAGTGTGGTACAATTTATTAAAGAACACATTAATATTATGGCCTCTAAGCCCCTACAAATCCACTATCATCATCTGGAGATGGAAGACCACGCTGTCGACTTTTAAAAGGATGTTCTACCCTTCTCACAGGCTTATTTCTTAAGTTTACATCCCCACAAATCTCTCTTTCTTACATAAAACTATAAGTAACAGCTCTGACAAACCATCTTCTGCCCTTGCCATAAGGGTTCGTCTACATGGGCCCTTCGGCTTGGGGGAAGACGCACCCATGGAGTGAGGATGTTAGGCCATAATATCGGAGGGTGCAGGAAGGATTGCAAAAGGATGGATCCACGGATCCCCAAACACAAGACCTGTGAGTGACATGCTCTGGTGCATGGCGGTTGGCATGCTTCCGCTTCAAGGCCATCTCCTCCAAAAACATGCCAAGGCCACCACGAAATCTGCTAGTAAAGATGCTCGCTCGGATCAGGAGATATTCTAAGCCCTCCTAGAGAAACAGAGCCTCTAACCCCCCCCCCTAAAAACATGGCCGGTAAGGTAGGTCAAATATTTTATATAAGAAAGGGGGAGATGTCAGGGGCTAAAAGGAAGTTCTCCTTCAAAGAATAGCCTGACACTTACAAGAAACAGCCCCCTGGGAGACATCCTGCCTGGGAGATATCCCACAACCATCTATCTCCCTGAGACATCCTGTCGCCATCTGTCTTCCTGAAATATCCTGAGGTTATCTAACCCTGTGAAGACATCCAGCAACTGCCGATAAGAGAGCTTTCCCATCAGCAGCATATAAACACCCTGTGAGAACAATAAAAGTTTGCAGCTTGATCAGAACTCCTGTCTGGGTGTCATCTGTCCTGTCTCTTGTCCCTTCATTCCTTCCCAACTATGTTCGATGCCCACGTTGATGTGTCCTGCCGGCCGGGACACCTGGCACTAACCCATACCCTACTAGACTATGACTACTAATCCTAATATGATGGAGAAAAATAACCCAAATAGAATAGAAATACAAGCAGTTCAGAGGAGGCATGGTGTATAGTTGGAGTTGCCTTTTGCATGATCTAGGGTAGGTGTTATAAATCTAGCTAATTTTTAAATGAAATAGTTCTCCATGTGTTTTTAAAGTTAAAAAATATGTGAATACCAGTCTCCCTTTCTCTGTAGCCTACTTGCCACATGTATTTTATATGCACATATAGAATCCTACGTGGTATCACACGTATATTCTTGTGAGGTGGCTGACTTAGCAGATTCAAACTGTGAGAAGAGATCACTTCTCCTAAATGCTGTTGGAACTGAAAATTCAACCTATGGGGGAGCCTCCTAGTAAAAAAAAGCATTATACATAAATCCATGCTAAGTAAAATTAATATTTTTGCATCAGTGGATGATATATATTTCATGAAGAATTTCGATTGGCATATATATTGCTACTTTTCATTGTCTGTGTTTGTGTTTTGTGTGTGTATATATATATATATATATATATATATATATATATATATATACTCTCCAAATTTTTCAAAATATAAAATATATGTGTCCTATATACACTACCTAAATTCATTCATGTTCATATATGTGGATTCATAATCAACTTTTCACAAGATTATTCTCAGAAATATACATCCACCTGAAATACATATTTGTTTCCTAGTACTGAAAAGTAACTTCAGTAAATGGTGCATACAATCCTAATATTTCTACAATAACTGACCCAGTTTAACATCAATGCAAATAGATTCCTATGGGACATGATGTGTATTTTGAAGTTCATTTTATTTAACACTGGTACATTACTATTTCTTCAGTTTATGCGCACCATAGGATATATATTTCATCCACAGGTTCACAAATTAATAGGCATTTGTTTCACTTTCAATCATTTACTGCTTCAGAACACATGTATTCCTCCAGGTTTCTTGACTGTTCTTCTCATGAGACTTCTTTCCAAACACATTGTTTTCGATTTCCATAAAAATTTGAAGCAAAACTCCCACACTCTTCATGATAAACCATAACCCTAATATTACCATTAGATGTATAACTTTTTGGAATGAATGATTGTATATCAATATAAGATTTCCTGTATATTTTCAGATAACAATTCAATCCATTATTTAAAGTTGGTACCAGTTATATAATTTATGTTGAGTGTCTATATGGAAGAAGCTGAAGGCCATTTGAGAGTGTTTTGGTTTTAATTGTGGTCATTTGTTTGTGGTTGGAAGAGATGACTGGGTCCACCTGGGCTTGAACACTGGTGTGATTCCCCATAAGACTGAGTTCTGGAACTGAACTAAGAGAAGTATTGCCATGAAGTCGTGTTGGGATTTTAGGAGGCCACGCATGAGAATCGCCCTTGGAAACTGAGTTCTAGGCCCAGGATGGCTTTCCCCATCGCCATGGAAATCTCATCCAGGATATTACATGATTTTATTTTTAAAGAGTTGACAGCCATAATTAAGAGACAAAGCACACATGGATCTCACATTGTAGACCTCAATGGACCTGGCTTCATGTGACCTTTTGCCCCCTCTTTGGGAAGCCTTGCCTGTGAGAGTTCTCCAGAGGTTTCATTCAAATGAGCTTCCTCAAAATTTTATGGTTCCTGGATGAATGGGAAACACACAGTGGCTCCAAATTCATCCTTGAAAAATGGCGAGAAAAATACCATGAAATTTTGGACATTCCCTTGACCAGATGGCACTGGAAAACATTTCCATGTCCTATTGCTGATCAGGAGTATACCGACAGTGCCTTGATTGACTGGGTTTCATGAAAATGCTGTAGAACAGAGATGCCAGTAAGTTGGAGCCTTCTGAGTAGTGAGCCTAGAGTAGTGGTTAGCAAGTGTGTGATAATACATCTGTGCTGTGGCCATGTAGATCTGCCATTGGCTTCCAAATGTCCTGTGACTGACATGGTGCAGCCAGCAGACAATTATATGAAAAGGCATCTTGGTATATGGAGACGTTTCTGGGCAATGTTCAGAATCAGGTTGCTATGGAAAAGAGTGCAAGCTATGTGGGGTAGAAGCCTAGTTGGTGCGTTCTCCAGCAGACACTGACCAACCACATGTGACAGAATGCCGTGCAGCACTGCGACCAATTTGGACTCCCTGTATTTTGTGAAGCAAATACCAAACTCCCATTGTAGCAGCAAGAAAGACCATTAAAAGTGGAGTATGACCAAAGGGCTTCACAGTCCACACGGGGAGACGCTTAGCCCCAATGGCCATTGTTTACCTACAAAAAGAGAATTCATCACTGCTGCACCATTTTCATTGGAAAATAAGAACACATGTCCTTCAGGTCACATAGATGCATATCTAGCTTTGATGGTCTCAAAACAAAGGAAGCTAAAGCTCCTGACAACAACATATATTTCAAGTGCCCAGCCTCAGAGGCAGTTTCTCAAAATGTCTTTAGGCCAGGAAACCTCTATATTCATAGACACAGGGTACAACTCTTTGTACCCCCAATACTAATTTATACGTCTTCAAAATATTGCTCCCAGAAATGGTACAAGAAATACTCATGTCACCTGATCTACATATACATTGTATCACAGTAATATTCTGAAAACAAAATGCAAAGGTCACACTTATGATTGTACCAAAACCTAAATGGAAAGTGAACCTGCATTACTAAAATCATCCATGTCCACTTGCCTAATGCTCTCAAATGTCAATCCTATTGACGACTACATATTTCTTTTTTCCTTAGATTATATAATTAAAGTCAAACATGTTGAATGTGTAATCCTATCACTAACTTTATGCTTTGCCTGATTTCATAATGTCTCTATTGATATCTGCTTTCCTACATGTTTTCTCCAGTTCATCATTGTGACTGACTCTTCACATGTGCTGACATTTACATTCACTCTCCATATGAAACCCTATTGCTAAAGGACTTTTTTTTCCAAATCCTATATTCACTCTTCTTCCTAAACCTACCAACTATATTCCTAATCTTACTGACTATCCCGTTTTGCATGGATGTTCTTTTCTACATTCAGTCATCCAAGTAAATGTCAGGTGAGCGTCGGAGGAAGAGACCACCCAGAATCTACCTCATGCAACAGCAAAGGGTTTATTGGGGGTCCAGCGTGCTGGTGCTCATAGCTCACTTGAATAGAGCAGAGAGCCCTGAGAACAGCTTAAGCAGAGCTTATATACTTTCCTTGGAGAGGGCAGGGAGGGATTTTTATTAATGGATCAAGGCGAGTGGGCAGTTTGCGTGTAACCGGGTGAGGGAGTGCATTCTGTAGTTTGGCAGTTGGGGACAGCACATTCTGGGAACAAGATTAGCAAACATTTCTCAAGATTTCAACAGTGTTTTGTTAAGTGCACAGAAAAACAGAAAGTGACAAGTGCCTATTTTATTAACCTTTCATTCCCCACTTTTTCTTCTGGCTACTTTTAGTCATAAAAGTGATCATTGGGGGGTGTCACATTTTATGTCTGCTAGTGGGGTATTAACATAAGTTTAACTTGTCCAATTTGAGATTGGAGAAAAGAAATTACATGGTTGAACAAACAGAGTTTATAGTTATCAATAATATGAGGATTATTATTGGACCAGCCAGGGTTGATAAATACGTAGTTAAACAGGGGGACTGTGTGAACCAAGACTCAAACCACCCTTTTTTGGCCTCTCTCTCTCATTGACACTCTTCAAGTTGTCCTTTTAATTTACTCATAGATTTTTTTACAACTCCATAATGGTCAGCATAAACACAACATTCTTCCATCAATGCAGAACAAAGGCCCCCTTCTCTCATGAAGAGGAGGTTCAACCCTTGACTGTTCTGTAAAACAACTTCAGAGAGAGAGGTTAAAGATTTCTGCAAAGCTGTGATGGAGGTTTCTAATATCTTTATGTTTTGGTCTATTGCTGCTTCTAATTGTGTCATTTGTTGTGTCCCATGGACCAAGGCAGTGGTTCTTGTGCCCACCCCTGCTGCAACTCCTATTTCTAATAGGATGGCTAAAGTGAGGGATATATGTGCCCAGTGGAACCAGGTTTTATTTCCCCCTATTTGAATTTCAATTGAACATGCATCAGGATAAAGCACTCTGGGAAACATCTGCACCATTACACAATTAATCATATCTGTTGACAACTTCATGAAAACATAAAAAATGTTTAAGTATATAGAATTATACTGCTGTAGGGACAGACAAGGCAAGGCGCCTAAGATAGTACCGAAGACAGGGAAACAGTCCTATTCGTTTGCAACCAGATTCAGAGGGCATTACTTCTGTTGTAATCAATAAATCCCCTGAAACCCAAGTTTAGGTAGTTTCAGAATTTTGTACCCAACATGTAAAGGAAGGGGCGCAGAAGTTCACAGTCTGCAGAAGTTTACAAAAAGCAGTTTAAACTTTTCAAAGACACCTGGGTTAGGGAGAGCTCTTTCTTCCCTTTGATTTTCACCCTGCCAGCTGTTACCATGGAGCCCAGTTTGTAACTTCTGTATCTTAGAAATCTAGCCATCTCTGTGAATCCCTAGCTCATGGCCAGAGGCCTTGTACACATATTTTGTGAAAAACTAGTAAGGGGGTGTCTACCTTAGGAGTGCAGATTTTTTAGCCAGTGGCCAAGTAGAACAGGGCAACACGTAAAAAGGAATTTTATCTACTCTGAAGTCTTTTATAGGGACTCTTTTGCTGAAAGTCCTAAAGTCAGCCATGATGAAGACTTCTGAAGAAGGTCAGATAAGACTTTTCGGTGGGCCTGGTACAGAGGGGGCAGATGGGGTAGGTGGGGCTGAGAGCAGTTCTGAAGATCTGAGAATGAGGAAGGAAAGATGTAAAGGAATAATGGGAAAGGGGTTTGGGATTTTCCTAGCAACAAAAACTTGAGCAGTAGAACAGGTAGAGCAGAGGAGAAGACTGGAGTTAGTATCACTAAAAGCCTGTAAGGGACTTTAAATTCTGAGTAACCTTTTTTCAGTGATGACAAAGAAACTTTTAAGTCCATTTTAATTACATCTTGGATAGGGGTATGAGGGCTCTCCTCAGCTGGTTTGAGATTTGGGTTAGCTGGTAAGAGGACCTGGTGGGATCCGGTGCGGACACTGATAGGAGAAGAGAGGAGGGAGTTGGTGGAGGGGTACTTCATTACCTGCTACCTCAGCAATTGGGCAATGGTCTGAGAACTGGCAGAGGTTTGGATTTTTGATCTAGTAATTGGAGGGGAGAAATCATGTTGCTGAGGTGATAGTGACAGCAGAGAGACTGGAGCAGAAGGCTAGGGGTGAGGATCTATTGGAGAAACATAGGTCAGGATGTGAGCGAAGGAGGGAAAAGGCCTCCACATAGGGGAATCTCCTTTCACCCTTTTGAGCATTTGCAGAAGTTAAAAATGTCACGCAGAATTTGAGGACCTAGAGACCCCACTGTGGGCCATCGGTTTTGGTTATCTAATTGGTAATATGGCCAATGCTGTGTACAGAATTTTTTTATTGGTTATTCAAAACATTACAAAGATTGCAGAATCACATTGGTTACACATCCACATTTTTACATAATTCCATAATAGTAACTGTTGTATTCTGCTACCTTTCCTATTCTCTACTATCCCCCCTCCCCTCCCCTTGCATCTTCTCTCTCTACCCCATCTACTGTAATTCATTTCTCTCCTTATTTTTTTTCCCATTCCCCTCACAACCTCTTATATGTAATTTTGTATAACAATGAGGGTCTCCTTCCATTTCCATCCAATTTCTCTTTTCTTTCCCTTTTCTCTACAGAATTTGATGAGAAGCTTGAGATCCATCAGGCAGTCCCTGTATGCTCACATCCCCATGACTTAGAGAAGAAGTCGGCTTTCCCCCCACACAGCCGTGATTTCATGTGGCTTTGATAGTCCACCAGGCAATCATAGTAATCTAGGCTAGCAAACCTGCATCTGGCTCACTTGTCCCTACATCCATTAGGTTTGTTTCCATTGTCTATGGTTTGGAAGGGATTTAATGGAATTTTAGTGGCATCCTCTTCATCAGGGATATCCCAATAGGAAAGACGTATAGCCAGCTAATAAATGTCTGGGTAGAGAGATGGTCACTAGTTACCTAATTGGGCTGTATACGAGATAGACCATAATTCTTTTCCAGTAGGATTTGTGATCAGCCATCGCTGCTGAACGGGCTGATGAGGGTTAGGACTACTGGTGGTCAAGGGGAGAGTCTATAGCTTTATCCACATGGCGAATACACAATTTGAAAGGGTTACCAGTCTTTTCCAGTTTCCAGCCAGAGTCTCAACAGGCCGCAGGCTTGAGATGAGAGGTATGGATCCAGGAAATGATTCTGTCTACCTTCACCGCTGTAGGTGTTATAAGTAGCACCTGGTATGGTCCTTTCAAGCGGGGTTCCAGGGATGACACCTGATGTCGTCTTACATAGAAGAAGTATCTTAATTGATGTTGATTTGGAGTCCTCTCGTCCACAGGTTGTTAGGCAGTGGCCATCTGTTTTCACAGGTATCCTGAGTTCTTTCAAGAGCTTTAAGTCTGTAAAGCAAATGGGTGTGAAAGAAATCGTTAGGTCTTAGAGTTGGGGTTAGGTCCCTTACTGGAGGAGGGGCACCATAGAAAATTTCATAGGGGGTGAGGTTACACAAAGAAACAGAGGGAGTATTTCTTGCATGAAACAGTTCATAAGGCAGGAGCATAGTCCAATATTTTATGCCGGTCTCTAAGCTTAATTTCGTTATGGTCTCTTTAATGTTTCTATTCATTCATTCTGCCTGTCCTGAACTCGGGGGTCTATAAGCACAATGTAACTTTCAATAAATCCCCAAGGTCCTGGCTAACCCCTGACTTATGTGGGTTATGAATGCCGGTCCATTATCACACCCTATTACTTTAGGCAGGCCGTATCTTGGAAAAATATCTCCCAGGATCTTCTTCACCACAATTTGCACTGTTTCTTTTCTTTTCTTTTTTTTCCTTTTCTTTTTTTCTTTTTTTTTTTTTTGGTGGGAAAGGCTTCAATCCATCCTGAAAATGTATCTACAAAGACTAGGAGATATTTAAGTCCATAACTTGCTGGCCTTATTTCAGTAAAGTACACTTCCCAGAATTGTCCTTGTCTGGTTCCTCATAGGTGCTTTCCTGTAGGAAGCTTGGAAGGATAAGAATTAACCAATTGATGGACCTGACAGGCTTTTGTTTACCATTCAGTTATTTCCTTTAACTGTGAGTCGGTTAGTGGAAAACTCTGTTCTTGATCCTTCATAAATGAATGTAGTTTCTTTAAACTAAGGTGAGTGATTTGATGTACATTATCTACTGACATAGTTAGAGCTGTGAATATAGGAGTTTTTACTGAAGGATTTAGAAATTCCACTTGGGGGCCTTCAGGGTTAAAAGTTATTTTGGCCCGGAGCTTGGTGAGCAGAACTCTGCCTATCAATGGGGCCGGGCATTCTGGGATTACTTGGAAGGAGTGATGGATTTTTCCTTTCCCCTGGTCCCAGGTCCTCTTAGTTGTCCAAGCCCGATATTTACTGCAATTACCCCTTGAATTAGAGACCTTTTATTTGATAGAGGGCAAAATGGAGCCTTAATGGCTGAGTATATTGCCCCTGTATCCACTTCAATGTTTACTGGGGTGCCCTCCACTTCAAAAGTTAACCTGAGCTCGGGGAGGGGATCTGATCCCCAACTTTCTTAGTCATCCTCCAGAGTCAGGATGGCTGGCTGGCGTGGCTGTCTCTTTCTAGGGCTCTCTTTGGCCCAGTGTCCTTTTTCTTTACAATAGGCACATTGAATTGAGGCCAGGGGTGGCCTCTAGTTTGGGCCCAGGTATCCCTTCCTGTCTCCATGTTTCTTATTTCTGGCCTATTTGTTGTTGTGACCAGGACCTGAGTCAATTCCTTAGTCTGTCTTTTGTTTCTTTTATCCACCCTTTGCTTCCTTATCTTCCTCAGTTTCTCTCGTATAGTATACGTTTTTGGCTTCTCTGACTAAATCTCTCAAAGTCATATCTTGTAATCCATCTAAGTGTTGTAACTTTCTTTAAATATCTATGGCAGCTTGCCCAATAAAGGCCATCATGACAGATGCCTTTTGAGCCTCTGCCTGAGTATCAAAAGGAGTATATCTCCTATATGCCTCCATAATTCTCTCTAGAAACATAGAGGGAGATACATCAGGCCCTTGAATAAACTCTATTACCTTGGCCAAATTAGTTGGTCGCCTAGCAGCCACTAAGATACCCGCTATTAGAGCCCGGAGATAAGTGGACAGATGCTCCCTACCTTCAAAGGTGTTGGGGTCCCAGTTTTGTCGATTCTAGGGAAAGCCGGGTTGAATATGTTGGGAAGTGGTGTCAGTCACCCATCTGGTCCGAGGATATTATTTTCTAGCTTCCAGGAGGATTCTCTTTTGTTCCTCTGTCATGAAGAGAGTCCCTAGGTGTTGTTGGCAGTCATTCCAAGTAGGCTGGTGTGAAAACATCTATGAATCAACCACACCTGAGACACGAGTGGGGTCCTCTTAAAAGGGGGGATTGTTATTTTTCCAGTTATATAGGTCTGAAGAGGAGAAAGGCCAATACTGGTAGGCTTGCAATTTTTCCCCATGGCCATCATCAATCATTGGCACATAGGGACGGAGGGGGATCATCACGGGAGTTCCAGGGTTTTCAATCTTTCATTGATGGTGAGTTCCTTTAGCCGGGCCAGGTTCCTCCAGGGGAGGAGGGGCTGTGTGTGCCGCGGGGGAGTTTTCTGGAGGGTGCTGGGCTGGCTTAGCTTCCTCCAATGGCGGAGAGGCTGAGTCAGCAGCAGGGGAATCACTTAGAGGGTGTTGGGGGTTGGGACACCAGGGCAAGGGATAAGGAGAGGGATGAGAGTCCAGTAGAGTTAAATCTTGTGACTTAGGCAGAAAAGAGGGTGGAGGAGGAGGAGGAGCAGAGGGTTTGAGAGATCGTGGGTGAAGGATTAGGAGCGGGGGCAGGGGCAAAGAAAGGCTTCACCCATGGAGGAGATTTGCAGAGGTAATGCCGGGTTAAGATATATGGCTTTTGATCTGGATGGCTATGTGGCCCTTCCTGAAAGACAATATCTCTGACTTTTTAAATTAGTGAGAAGTAGAAAAATCCTTCTAAGGGCCATCCGAATCCAAAGGTGGGCCACTCTGAGGCACAGAGAGTCTGCCAGGTCCAGCGGTTTACTGAAAAAGAAAGATTCTGAGCCCTTAAGCCGAATTTGGTCCAGTGATCAAGGGTCAGGGACAGAGGCATTGAAGTGCTCTTTTCCATAATGAAAAATGCACAAACAGTAAAAGCAACGACACATGACACAGACAAGACAAGACAATAAGACAGGAAATGGACGTCCAACACTGAGACGAGGACTGAGTAGCCGGCAATACCTGATGGGCTGGCAATACCGAATCTGAAACAAAATATCACTGAGTTGAGGAGACTATTGTTCCTTGATTTTCAGAGTCCTCTGGGGTGTCTCTCAGGGTGGTGGCCTGTGGCTCTGTGACACATCTGTCAGCCACCGTGAGAGAGAGCTCACACTCTTCATTGACAGCCATTTTGCCAAGCTCTAACCTGAAACCTGACACCAGAAAGAGGCGCCTTACAAATCCCTTGAGGAGCCAGTTGGGGTCTCTCGTCCGCTGCTGCCAGAACTCGGAGGAACCTCCATATGTAAAGGTCGGATGAGTGTCAGGCGAAGAGACCTCTAAGAAACTGTCTCATGCAAAAGCAAAGGGTTTATTGGTGGTCCAGCATGCTGGGGCTCAGAGCTCACTTCAATAGAGCAGAGAGTCCTGAGAACAGCTTAAACAGGGCTTATATACTTTCCTTGGGGAGGGCAGGGAGGGAAGTTAAGTATACAGAAAAACATGAAGAGACAACTACCTATTTTACTAACTTTTCACTAACGACTATACTTTGCCAGATTTCCTAATGTATCTATTGATATCTATTTTCCTACATATTTTTCCCAGTTCATCATTGTGGCTGACTCTTCACATGTGCTGACATTTACATTTACTCTATACCCGAAAAGCTATAGCTAAAGAACTTTTGGTGCAAATTCTATACTCACTCTCCTTTCTAAACTACCGACTATCTTCTTAATCTTACCGACTATCACTTTTTGACTGGAAGTTATCTTTGACAATCAATCATCCAAGGCACAAGGTCCAATGCAATTGTATATCGATGTACCTGAGACATCTGTGCAGAAAATAAATCAAAGCTAAGTATCACAATCAAGGTCCTAATACACTTCTGGGTTTTAAATCTTACATAGATTTCTGTTTTCATACTTATATTTTACCTATATATTCTTGTAATTATCGCAGGTCATCAATACCATTATTCATCCAGCTGAATGATTCCTAACCCAAATCAAACCTGTTATTAACCCTAACCATACACTGTTGCCTCAATCTAACTTTACAGAAGAGCAGGGACAGAGATGGTCTTACAATACAAAAATGTAGGATTCCTTCCAACTACTGAGAAACTCAAAGGTCCATGCAAAAATGATCCCTGCAGAAGTTGTAGGCAGCTATGTAGGAACTGAGAGAGCAAAAGTCATCTTTCATTGTAAAAAACTTGGTCAGGATGAAGGAATGTGTCTGAATCAGCCTCTGTCTTCTTAATTTAGAGAAGAAGGACCCAACCAGGCCTGTGTTGAGAGCTGTTCCTGGGTGCCTATGGTTGATATACCATTCTAAGTTGTGAAAGTGTCACAGGAAGTAGGGGCAGCCTCCATTTCATGGGACTCTTTGAAGCAACTGTTAGGACAACGTGGTTGCCAAGGCAGTGACCTTATTCACTTTCTGAAGGAAGTGACCTCACCTCACAACCTTGGTGACAGAACTCTCTGAACTTGGGATCCAGGAAGCCAGTCACCAAAATCCAGTCCCAGTCCCACTCCCAGGGGTCTCACTTGCTTGGATTTACCAAGGACAGATTTAGTCTTTCTTGGTACCTACTGATGTGAGGATGGCCAAATGCCAGAAAGCTCTGAAAAGTCACCTTTACTGAGAAAGCATGTATTGGATCACCGCTGGCTCCTCATTAGTTCAAAATGTTGACCAAAGAGACCAGATTTGAGACAGGACAGGCCATTTTGTGGGAATAAAATATGGTCCACAATTAGAGAAACTCTGGATAGTCACAGACCTACTTCGGGGAAGGAGGTGCCTTTGTGGGTGTGGGTGTGAGTTTGTGGATTTGTCTCATGTTCTCAGAATAGGTAGGAAAGTCGGTATGTTTGGTTTGGTGTAGACTGTTTCGAGTAAGTCGTTTGACAAGGCAAGTGTTTCTATGTCTGTGTATCCCACGGTGTCCATGGTTGTAGACATTAGAAAAGAGAATGCATCAATTGATATGTCCTGTCTAGTTAAAAGCTTCCCAGCATTCATCCTGCCCAATTTATGAATGGATTTCAGCTTGCCTTATCGATGGGCAACACTTGCTATCTTTCAAAGTTTCTGCTTTCTTCCTGAATTCTGGCCACTCTCCAGAATAGGCTCATGGTTTTGTGTCCAATATATGTACCACTTCCAAGCCCTGTGACATCGCCATGTACTGGATAGCTGAAGGGAATGGCGAGCATCTCAGAAAACTCAGGTATCAGTGTGATCAGGAGAGTCTCAGTGGAGAAACCCTGCTTTGGGCCTTTTAATTACCAGTTGTTCTGCTGCCCTGAATGTCTGAAAGGTCTTTGCCTCAGGCCACCCCTTTTTGAAGCCTGAAAAAAAACTGTTTTCACATGGAAATGAATGGGCATCACCTGAGGCTTTTTGCTTAATTCCTTTGGAAAGGATGTGTCTGAATCAGCCTTTTGGCCCTGTGTGAGGCTTAGGCTTAGATTCTCAGCACCTGATGGATCTAAAGAAGGATCCCATGTGTGCATACAAAACCAAAATAGTCAAAAGAGCAGTCATTCTGGATGAAGTCTCTCCCCTTCCTTTGTGAGGTTCTAGACCTACATCAAGTTAGAATAGGAATGCTTTGGGTCAAATAATTTCTTCAAAGCCCTGCAGAGGCTAGCCCGTAGGAGCTTGGGTTTCCTCATGTCTCCAATTCAGACAAAGAATCTAAACCACACAGTCAGTAGTCCTCAAATTGGAGAAGCAGAGAAGTATTAACAGCAGGCCTATGTGATCACACCAGGTTCACAGGAAGGGTGTCCAAGCCACCCTGTTTTTAGGCACATTAGGGGAAAGGGAGATTATTTTGGAGACTGTCTTGGTCTGCACCCCTCATAGAAACATTCAACCAGAGGTTATGAAGAGTGTTTATATGAAAGGTCATGAGGGCCATGTGGGAGTGTGTTGGTTTTAATTGTGGTCATTTGTGTGGTGGTTGGAAGAGATGACTGGGTCCACCTTGACATGAACTCTGGTGTGATTCCCCTAAGAGACTGAGTTCTGGAACTGACCTCAGAGATGTATTGCCATGAACTGTGTTGGGATGTTATGAGTTCACGCATGAGAGTCGTCCTTGGAAACTGAGATGTATGCCCAGGTTGTATTTCCACAAAGCACTGGGAATCACAGCCAAGATATCACATGATTTTATTCTGAAAGACTTTGCAGCCATAGTTGAGAGTCAAAACACACATGGACCTCACATTGTAGACCTCAATGGGCCTGGATTCACGTGACCATTTAGCCAATCTTTGGGAAGCCTTGCCTGTGAGAATTCTCCATAGCTTTCATTGACATGAGCTTCCTCAAAATTTAATGGTTCTGGATTGATTTGAAACATACAGTGCCTCCAACTTCATCTTTCAAAAATGGCTAGATAAATACCAAGAAATTTTTGAAATTCCCATGACCAGGTGGCACTGGAGAACCTTTGGATGTCCTGTTGCTGATCATGAGTATACCAGACAGTGCCTTGATTGACTGAGTTTCATGAAAATGGTGTAGAACAGAGATGCCAATAAATTGGAGCCTGCTGAGTACTTGGCCTAGAGCAGTAGTGGGGAGGTGTGTGATAAAACATTTGTGGTGGGGCCATGTGGATCTGCCATTAGCTTCCAAATGTCTTGTGACTGACATGGTGCAGCAAGCAGTCCCTTCTATGTAAAGGCATCTTGTAATATCGAGAAGTTTCAGGGAAAGTTTCAGAATTAAGTTGCTATGGTCAATGGGGAAAGCTATGTGGGATAGAAGCATGGTTGGTGCATTGTCCTGCAGAAACTGACCCACCACACGTGACAGAACTCCCTCCAGCACTGTGTCCCAGTTGACCTCTTTGTATTTTGTGAACCAAATACCAAACTCCCAGTGAAGCCACAAGAAACACCATGAAAACTTTAGGATCACAAAATGGCTTCACAGTCCACACGGGGAGACACTTAGACCCCAGGGGCCACAGTTTAGCTACAAATAGCAAATTCAGCACTGCTGCTCATGTTCAGTGGAAAATAAGAAACCATGTCCTCCAGATCACATAGATGCAGACCCACCTTTATTGGTCTCACTAGAAACGAAGCTAAAGCACTTGACAACAACATATGTTTCAAGTGCCCAACCTCAGAGGCAGTTCCACAAGAAGTCTTTAGGCCAGAAGAGCTCCAGTTTGTGGAGTGTTTACCCTGTCCCTTACTTTTGGAAACTCCTTAGCATATTCTATTCCAAATATGTATTCACAGATTTTCTAACTCTTCTCCTCTAATTTTGTCTTACTTGGGGAATAGGTAATGTCAAGCCATTGTTCTGGATGACAGTGGGAACAATTTTTTTGTAGCACATATTTGTATACACATTGGATTCATTTTATAATTTTCCAGTCAAAATAGTGAATCCCTCACACTAACCCCTATGCTACTAAACTCTGACTAGAATAATAACCCAAACAGAATTGAAATACAAGCAGTTCAGAGGAGGCATCGTGTATAGTTGGACTTGCCTTTTGCATTATATAGGGTAGGAGTTATGAATCTAGTCAATTATTTGGTTGAAAGAATTCTCCATGTTTTTTTAAAGTTAACAAATATGTGAATTCCTGTCTCCCTTTCTCTGTAGCCTATTTAGCACATGTAGTTTTATATGCACATATAGATTCATACCTGGTATCACACGTATATTTTTGGTGAGGTGGCTGACTTGGCATATAGAAATTGTGAGAAGATATCACTCCTTCTAAAAGCTGTTGGAACTGAGAATTCAACCTATGGGTGATCCTCCTATTTAAATAGCATTATACATAAATCCATGTTCAGTAAAATAAATATTTTTGAATCTGTGGATGATATGTATTTCATGATGAATTTCGATTGGCATATATAATGCTACTTTTTAATGTCTCTCTGTGTGTGTCTATATATATATATATATATATATATATATATATATATATATATATCCTCCAGATTTTTCAAAATATGAAATATATGTGTCTTATTATGCACTCCCAAATTTCATTCATATTCATCTATGTGGATTTATAATCTACTTTTCAAAAGATTATTCTCAGAAATATTCATCCACCTGAAATAACATTTTGGTTTACTAGTACTGAAAACTATCTTCAGTAAATGGTGCATAGAAATCCTAATATTTTGACATTGCAAGATGGCCATGAATAGAGTGCATCACACCCTTTGTACTGCGCAACTTCACATGTGAATAAAGAGTTAGAATGACGAAAAAGTATCTTGTTAAGATCTTACAGAAAAATGGGTGTGCCTGGAACCTAGAAGAATGATTTCCACCACCGAGGTCCTATAATTGAGTCTCAAACAAGAGCCAACTATGCGACCGAAGATCTGGGGTGGCTGATCCGTGCGGCCCATGCCGTGGCTACAGACGGCGGGCCTCCACCGTGAAGCGACCAGCATGCAGGGAGAAACGTTGCTGCGGATTCTGTGGAATCCGGCTGGCTCACCCACCACTGAGCCCGGGGCTGAGTTCGGGATTTCAGATGGGGAAGAAAGTGTTACAGTTCTATCCCCCACAACCGAAACTCCACCGAGGAAACCAACGGCCACCATCTTGGAGAGCTGAAGTATCCACCACCACTCTCCGACAGATTGCAACATCAAAACAGGTGTGTGTTACTCAGCTTATCTCCCATACAGCAGGTAATTCGCAAAAATTCTCTCTTAGGCTTTCCGGGGGAGGGATTACCAGAGAAAGCCTTCATAAAGACGGGGGGAAAACTAGTGGCACCTGACCTTCAACTTCCCCTCCCATCACCGGTTAAAACAAAACTTTTCTAGCCAGCGCAATGGGTGGGGCAAGCGGAAAAAATCAAAACAATAGAGTGCCAGTGTTCCCAATAGACACTCTCCACACCCAAGGAACGGCAGGCAAAGAGTACAGTTTGAGCTGCCAAGAGGCATCACTCAGGGGAAATCTGGTGTAGCAGGGGAAATCAGGACTCGCAGAGGAAACCAGGGGACCAGAGGACAGACACACGTGACTAGGAGGCTGGAGAACGCCTGCCCACCTCAACCAATCACCCGCTGGCTGCCTGCGCAATTGGGCAGCTAGAGATCACCCGCCCGCCGGTGACAGCCCATTCGCTGATTGCACGACTGGATGGCTGGAGACTGCCCGCCCGCCAGCGACCGGGAGGTGAAACCAACCAGAGACAGTCCAGTCCCACCCCCCCATTCAAACACCCCGGCAAGGAGCCTGGGGCCCGCCATAGCAGACAGGTGACATCACTGGAGCTCAGCTGTCGGAATTCCTTCCAAGTGGAATCCACTTTTGCAGGCATAGTCTACAAACACAAAAGAGAGACAACAGAGATATATAAAACCAAAACAAATCTATTGAAGAAAGCAGAAACACAGCAATCAAATTGAGCTGAAAAGTAACGTGAACATCATGAAAAAACAAGGGAAAAAAAGGTGTGCAAAAAATGCAGGACAACTAAATTCTAAAGGAGGACCGTGAAGCATCAGAAATAGGGATAGGGAAAAAAACTCAAGGCATAACTAACTCAGATGGAAAGGAATATTAGAGAAGACATGAGGCAGCAAGTCCAAGCAATAAAAGTATATTTTGAAAATCAAATAAACAAACAAATTCAAATGGCAAAGAATGAGCTTTACCAGGAGATAGAGACATTAAAAAGAAATATCAAACAGTAATCCTAGAAATGCAGGAAAGTATAAACCAAATTAAAAACTCAAACGAAGAGTATTACAAATAGACTAGATCAAGTAGAAGTTGGAACGTCAGATAATGAAGACAAAGTTTATCAACTTGAAAAGAATAGAGTAAACACAGAAAAGATGCTTAAATCCCATGAGCCATCTATTCAAGAGATATGGGATGTCATAAAAAAAACAAATTTGAGAGTCATCGGGATAGAAAAAGGCATAGAGATTCAAACCAAAGGAATGGACAACATATTAAATGAAATAATTCTAGAAAATTTCCCAGAGATGAAAGATGGAATGGATTGCCAAATCCTGGAAGCCTACAGGACCCCAAGCATTCAAAACCATAATAGACCAACTCCAAGACAAATATTTATGAAGATAGCCAGAACAAGGACATACAGAACAAAGAGAGAATATTAAAAGCTACGAGAGAAAGTAGGCAGGTTACATTCAGGGGTAAACCAATTAAGTTAACGACTGATTTTTTTCATCACAAACTTTGAAAGCAAGAAGATCCTGGAACAAAGTATTTCAAACGCTCAAAAATAATGGATTCCAACCAAGAATACTGTATCCAGCAAAATTAAGCTTCAGATTTGACAATGAAATTTAAGTCTTTCACGATAAACAAAAGCTAAAAGAATTCACAGCCAGAACACCAGCAGTGCAAAGCATTTTGAGCAAAATACTACAAGAAGAGAATTTGAAAAGTAATGCCTGAAACTAGCAGCAGGAGGTATCTCAGTAAAGGGAGAGGAAAATAACCAAAAAGTAAAAACTAACCAAAATAAATAAATAAATGAATAAATAAATAAATAAACAAACAAACAAACATGACTGGAAGTAGAAATCATATTTCAATTGTAACCTTAAATGTTAATGGCCTAAACTCACCAATCAAGAGACATAAGCTAGTAACCTTGATCAAAAAAAAAAAAAATCCAACAATATGCTGCCTTCAGGAGACTCATATGATAGGTAAAGACATACAGAGGCTGAAATTAAAAGTTTGGGAAAAATCATACCACTCACATGACCCTCGGAAGCAAGCAGGAGTGGCCATACTCATATCGAATAAAATCAACTTCAAACCTACGTTAATCAAAAGGGATAAAGAAGGACACTATATAGTGTTAAAAGGAACCTTGCACCAACAATGCATAACCATTATCAATTTGTATGCACCAAACAATTGAGCTGCAACACTCATAAAACAAACTCGCCTCAAGTTCAAGAGTCAAATAAACTACAACACAATAATTATGGGTGACTTCAACACACCGCTCTAGCCATTAGACAGATCCTCTATAAAAAACTGAATAAAGAAACTATAGAATTCAACAGCAAAATCAGTAACCTAGACTTCACCGACATATATAGAATATATCAACCATCAAAAAGTGGATACACGTTCTTCTCAGCAGCACATGGATCCTACTCAAAGATAGACCATATATTATGCCATAGGGCAATTCTTAGTAAATATAAAGTCGTGGAGATAATACCATGCAGAATATCTGATCATAATGGAATGAATCTGGAAATCAATGATAAAAGAAGGAAGGAAAAATCCTACATCACATGGAAAATGAACAACATGCTACTGAATGATCAATGGTTTACAGAAGACATAAAGGAGGAGATAAAAAAATTCGTAGAGACAAATGACAATACAGACACAACATACTGGAATCTATGGGACACAATGAAAGCAGTTTTAAGAGGGAAATTCATTTCTTGGAGTTCTTTCCTCAAAAAAAAAAAAGAAAAATCAGCAAATAAATGAACTCACACTACACCTCAAAAACCTAGAAATGGAAGAGCAAAACAACAGCAAATGTAGTAGAAGACAAGAAATAATTAAAATTAGAGCAGAAATCAACGGAATTGAAACAAAAAAAAATTGAAAATATTGATAAAACTAAAAGTTGGTTCTTTGAAAAAATAAATAAGATTTGCAGGCCCTTAGCCATGCTAAGGAAGAGAAGAAAAGAGAGAACTCAAATTACTAACATACGGGATAAAAAAGGCAATATCACAACAGACACTACAGAAATAAGAAGATAATTAGAAAGTATATGGAAACCCTATGTTCCAATAAAATAGATGATAGTGAAGATATCAATAAACTTCTTAAGTCATGCGATCTGCCCAGATTGAGTCAGGAAGACACACACAATTTAAACAGACCAATAACAAAGGAAGAAATAGAAGAAGCCATCAAAATACTACCAACCAAAAAAAGCCATGGACCGAATGGGGATACAGCAGAGATCTACAAAACCTTCAAAAAGGAATTAATACCAATACTTTCCAAGCTATTTCAAGAAATAGAAAAATAAGGAACTCTTCCAAATTCATTCTATGAGGCCAATATCACCCTGATCCCAAAACCAGACAAAGACACTTCAAAGAAAGAAAACTACAGACCAATATCTCTAATAAACTTGGATGCAAAAATTCTCAATAAAATCTTGGTGAATCGAATACAAAAGCATATCAAAAAAATTATGCACCATGATCATGTAGGATTCATCCCTGGGATGCAAGGCTGGTTCATTATACGGAAATCAATAAATGCTATTCACCACATCAATAGACTTAAAGACAACAACCATATGATCGTATCGATAGATTCAGAAAAAACATTCGCAAAGTTCAGCATCCCTTTATGTTGAAAACACTAGAAAAACTAGGGATAACAGGAACTTACCTCAAGATTGTAAAAGCTATATATGCTAAACCTCAGGCTGGCATCATCCTAAATTGAGAAAAGCTGAAGGCATTCCCTCTAAAATCTGGAACAAGAGGGATGCCCTCTATCACCACTTCTATTTAATTCAGTTCTTGAAATACTAGGCATAGCAATTAGACAGACAAAAGAAATTAAAGGCATAAAACTAGGAAAAGAAGAACTTAAATTATCGCTATTTGCGGATGACATGATAATATATTTAACAGACCCAAAAGGGTCTACAGAGAAACTGCTAGAGTTAATAAATAAATTCAGCAAAGTGGCAAGATATACAATCAACACGCATAAATCAAAGGCATTCCTGTATATCAGCAGCAAAACTTCTGAAATGGAAATGAGGAAAACCACTCCATTCAAAATATCCTCAAAGAAAATAAGATAATTGGAAAAACAATTATATAGTTGGGAATCAACCTAACAAAAGAGGTGAAAGATTTATTAATGAAAACTACAGAAACATAAAGAGATAGAAGAAGATCTTAGAATATGGAAAAATATACCCAATTCATGGATAGGCAGAACTAGCATCATCAAAATGGCGATATAACCCAAATTCTCTACAGGTTTAAATTGATGCCAATCAAAATCCCAACGACATTTCTTGTAGAAAAGATAAAGCAATCATGAAATTCATATGGAAAAACAAAAGACCCAGAATAGCAACAGCAATTCTAAGCAGGATGTTTGAATCTGGAGGTACAGCGATACCAGACTTCAAACTGTACTACAAAGCAATAGTAACAAAAACAGCATGGTACTGGTACCAAAACAGGCAGGTGGACCAATGGTACAGAATAGAGGACACAGAAACCATTCCACAAAATTACAACTTTCTTATATTTGATAAAAGGGGCTAAAAACCTGCAATATACGAAGGACAAATGGTGCTAGAAAAATTGGAAATCGATATGCAACAAAATGACACTGAATCCCTTTCTCTCGCCAAGCAAGGAAGTTAACTCAAAATGGATCAAGGAGCTAGATATCAAATCAGAGACACTGCATCTGATAGAAGAAAAAGTTGGCTACGATCTACATACTGTGGGATCGGGCTCCAAATTCCTTAATAGGACACCCATAGCCCAAGAGTTAATAACAAGAATAAATTAATGGGACTTACTTAAACTAAAAGTTGTTTTTTTTTTTTCTCAGCAAGAGAAACAATAAGAGAGGTAAATAGAGAACCTACATTCTGGGAACAAATTTTTACCCCTCTCACTTCAGATAAAGCCCTAATATCCAAAATATACAAAGAACTCAAAAAATTAAAAAGTAAGGTAACAAATAACCCAATCAACAAATGGGCCAAGGACCTGAACAGACACTTCACAGAGGAGGACATACAATCAATCAACAAGTACATGAAAAAATGCTCACAATCTCTAGCAGTCAGAGAAATGCAAATCAAAACCACCCTAGGATACCATCTCACTCCAGTAAGATCGGCAGCCATTAGGAAGTCAAACAACAGTAAGTGTTGGCGAGGATGTGGGGAAAAGGGGACACTTGTACACTGCTGGTGGGACTGCAAATTGGTGCAGCCAATTTGGAAAGCAGTATGGAGATTCCTGGGAAAGCTGGGAATGGATCCACCATTTGACCAAGCTATCACACTTCTTGGACTATTCCCTGAGGATCTTAAAACAGCGTACTATTGGGATACTGCCACATCAATGATCATAGCGGGACAATTCACAACAGCTAGACTGTGGAACCAACTTAGATGCCCTTCAATAGATGAATGGATTAAAAAAAATGTGGAATCTACACACAATGGAGTATTACGCAGCACTAAAAAATTACAAAATCATAGAATTTGCAGTGAAATGTATGGCATTAGAGCAGAATATGCTAAGCAAAGCTAGCCAATCCTTAAAAAAACAAATGCCAAATGTCTTCTTTGATATAAAGAAAGCAACTAAGAACAGAAAGGGAGGAAGAGCATGAGGAAAAGATTAACATTATACAAAGACGTGTGGGGGGAGAGAAAGGGAGAGAGAAGAGAAAGCATATGGAAATGGTAGAATACCCTCAATGATACACAAAATTACACATAATAGGTTGTGAGGGGAAATGGGGCGGAAATAATGGAGAGAATTAAACAACAGCACATGAGGTAGAGAGGGAAGATGGGAGGGCAGGGGAGGGGGGATAGTAGGGGATAGGAAAGGTAGAAGAATACAACAGTCACTAATATGCCATTATGTAAAAATGTGAATGTGTAAGCAATGTGTTTCTGCAATTCTTATTTGGGGAAAAAATGGGAGTTCATAAACCAAATGAGAAAAATGTATCAAAGATGATATATCATGAGCTTTGTAATGTTTTGAACAACCAATAAAAATAAATAAATAAATAAAGGTTTAAAATTGAGTGGGAAGAAATCAGCTAAAAAAGGGTTGAGATGCATTCATTTTGCTAAGCAGAAACTTTGTTTTGTGTAGTTGTAACTATCACAAATTTATTTTACCAGAAATTTGGCTTTTGAAAATGCACATAAAATGAGATTAAAGGATAATTCACCTACCTTCATGAAAAATTCATAGCATTTCCTATATTTTTCATATTTCATTTTTTTAGTTAATATTTTGTCATGGACCATGTCTAGCCTTAGGCTATTCTTCCAGAATACTACCTCATCTGACAAGTTCGTACAATGTATTGGATTTTTCTTTTCATCTTTTATTTAATTGTTTCCAGCTAATAATGTGTATTTCTTCTTATCTTTATTTGGACATACATACCCAACTATATCTTTGCATTTTATGTTTTACTGGGGAAGAGACTCATCAAAAGCTCTTTGTTATATGTATTAACAATCAAACATTCAGAGAAGGCAATTATTCTTAATTTTGCATGAAAATAACTTTGTACCATTTTTCTTATAAAGATTTAGAATTATTAATAATGTCCCTGCTGTAATAAGTAACTACTTAAAAGAAGAATTAAACAATTGACTTTATATCAATTATGAATATGAAAAGTACTAAAATAAATATTTGGCAATTAATACACAATTGATAGAAATTGAAATCACGAGAAAGCCATTTAAATTGTCAGTGCATATGGTCCTTAAATAATAGGTTTTTTAAAAAAATTTTTCTCTAATTCATAAGATATATTATGCCATATTATAGCTTAATGTGATATAAAACCTTAAATTATCACAATGATAATAATAATCCATTGTTCCTTCCTCTACATTCTGTGGCATGCTAGTACTAAAATAAATTGTATTATAACACCAAAAAAAAAAAGCCAAATCATAATATTTCTACAGTAACTGACACGAGTTTAACATCAATGCAAGTAGATTAGATTCCTATGGGACATGATGTGCATTTTGACGTTCATTTTTATTCAACACTGGAACATTACTATTTCTTCAGTTTATGCACATCAGAGGATATATAAATATTTCATCCACAATTTAGCAAACTTATACGCATTTGTTTAACTTCAAATCACTTCCTGCTTCAGAACCCATGTATTCCTCCATGTTTCTTGACTGCTCTTTTCATGAGACTTCTTTCCAAACACATTATTTTCGATTTCCTTTATCATATTTGAAGCAAAACACCCGTCATGATAAACCATAACCCTAATATTACCTTTAAATGTATAAGTGGTTGGAAAGAATGATTGTATATCAATATAAGATTTCTTACTTAGTTACAGATATCAATTCAATCCATTATTTAAAGTGGAACCAGTTATATTATTTATTCACAGTATGGTCTATTCATGTATTATCTCTATATTCATAGACACAGGGTACACCTCTTTGTACCCCCCAATACTAATTTATACGTCTTCAAAATATTGCTCCCAGAAATGGTGGAACAAATACATGTAACCTGATCTACATATACATTTTATCACAGTAATATTCTGAACAGAAAAAGCAAAGTTCTCACTTATGATTGTACCATACCTAAATGGAAAGTGATCCTGGATTACTAAAAACATCCATGTCCAGGTTGCCTAATGATCTCAAATGAAAATCCTATTGGTGACTACATATTTGTTTCTTCCAAAGATTATATATTCAAACTCAACCCTTTGAATACGTCTAAAGCTGTCACTCACTTTACACTTTGAATGGTTTTGTAATGTGTCTATTGATATCTGCTTTCCTACATATTTTCCCCAGTTCATCATTGTGACTGAATCTTCACATGTGCTATCACTAACATTCACTCTCTAACCGAAACCCTATTGCTAAAAACTTTGGTCCAAATCCTATATTACACTCTTCTTCCTAAATCTACCTACTGTCTTCCTAATCCTACCGACTATCCCTTTTTGACTGGATGTTCTCTTCTACATTCAATCATCCAAGGTACAAGGTCCTATGCCATTGTATATCGATTTATCTGAGACATCTGTGCAGAACGTAATTCAATGCTAAGTATCCCAATCAAGAACCCAATGACCTTCTGGGCTTCAAATCTTACTTAGATTTCTCTTTTCGTTCATATATTTCACCTCTATATTCTTATAAATATCACAGGTTCCCAATACCAATGTTCATCGAGCAGAATGGTTCCTAATCAAAATTGAAAATGTTATTAACACTAACCATACACTGTTCCCTCAATCTAACTTTACAGAAAAGCAATGACAGTGTTGGTCTTACAATACAGGAATGTATCGGATCTTCCACCTGATGAGAACCTCAAAGGTATGTGCAGAAATGATCCCTGGAGAAGATGTAGGCAGCTATGAAGGACCTGAGAGAGCAAAAGTCATCTTCCATGGAAAACAACCTGGTAGGATGAAGTTTGGTGTCTGAATCAGCCTCTGTCTTCTTAATGTAGAGGAGACGGACCAAACCAGGCCTTTTGGAGAGCTGTTCCTGAGAGCCTATGGATTATATCCCATTCTAACTTATGAAAGGGTCACAGGAAGTAGGGGCAGCCTCCATCTAAAGGGACCATAAGAAGCAACTGCTAAAACAAAGTGGTTGCCAAGGCAGTGACCTCATTCAGTTCCTGAAGGAAGTGACCTCACCTCACTTCCTTGGTGTTGGAACTCTCTGAACTTGGGATCCAGGAAGCCAGGCACCCCGAGCCAGTCCCAGTCCCAGTCCCAGTTGTCTCACTTGTTTGGATTTACCAAGGAGAGGGTCAGTCTTTCTTGGTACCTACTGATTTGAAGATGTCCAAATGCCAGAAGAGCTCTGAAGAGGGGCCTTTCCTGAGAAAGAAGGTAGTGGCTCACCACTGGTTCCTGTCAACTTCACAGAGTTGACCAAGGAGACCAGATCTGAGACAAGACAGGCCATTTCGGAGGAACATAGTATGGCCCAGCAGTCAGAGAACACTCCGAATAGTCACAGACCTACTTGGGGGAAGGAGGTGCCTTTGTGGGTGTGGTTGTGGGTTTGTGATTTGGTCTCATGTTCTGAGAATAAGTTTTTTCAGATATCAGCTCCGGAGCCCAGGAATTAATTCTCATTGGGGCTAAGGTTCCCCACCAGTGAGATTTGAAATTGGCGCTGGCTGCAGAGTTAACAAGGGCGGGGACTATTAACGCCACTGCAGAAAAGAAGAAGGTACGAAGAAGAAGTCCTTAGGTGCCATGTTGGGGTTTTTCTCTGGGGTATGGCTACCATTTATACTTTTCCTAACATTCCTCACTTTTTGTTTTCTTAGAAAGTGGGGCATTGTTTGTCATTTCTGGCTGCTGCCTGCTGTGTGGGGGTGCTGTGGGGCCTAGAAAGGGAAGTGGACAAATGCTCGGGGGCCAGGTCTGGGGATATCATGGCAGCCAGAAATAAAAGCCAGTGGTATAGATAGCTACTTCAGTAGGGGTAAAGTCTATGAAAGTTCCCTGATGCCACAAGTTGTCGATGGCATGAAACAAGTCCTGGATGGAGGAGATTGTTGGTATCAGCTACTGGTCCTGTAACAGAGACTCTAGGAAATACTGGAAGCATTGCCTGGTCATGGCGTCACCAGCACTTGAAGAATATCAGAGCGAATAAAAACAGAATGAAGATAAAATTTAAAGCAAAGGTCAATTTTTGGCAGAAGTTCCATGTTGGGGGACTGACATAGAAGAGGCCAAGGGCCATGAGGAAGCTTAGAAGGTCATAAAGACTCATGAATCCAGGATGGCAGATTAAGAGGTTCTCCAAGCTCGTTGCCTCCCGCTGTCTGATGTACGTTGCATTCCATCGTGCCTGGTAGTGAGCTTTATCACTGAGTGAACTGTTCTCTTGGAGATGTTAGGGGTTCATCGGTCATCAGAGGATGGTAGTGCCTAAGCAAAAGCTGGTTGAAATTTTGATTAGAAATTTTTTGCAGTTGGGTTTGAAGGAACTTCATTATGCATGGCAAGAGAGCAAAAAAAGGGAGCATCCCAATAAGGGGCCCCAAGATAGGTAGTAAGTACATGGCAAGATAGGATTGGAAGAACCCTGTTATGGGATTGGAGGAGCTAGGTTTGAGCAATTTGGTCAATACTTTCTGCAATTTAACAACATTTTTTTCTATCAGCCCAGATTCATTAACATAAGAGCAACATTCCTCTCTGAGGAATAGGCATGTACCCACTTTTTCTGCAGTGAGAAGATCAATTGCCCTTTGGTTCTTTAAAGCCACTTGTGCCAATGAAGTAACCTGGCGCTGCAAGGAGCCCAGAGACTCAGCAGTGGTATCGAGTGCTTCCTGCAGTTTTTGTTGCAGGTCTTTGAATGCCCATAGAGCATCACCTATAGCTCCACCAGAGAGTCCGAGACGCGCCACTGAGGTTGTTAAAGTGAGGCCTACCAGAACCGGCAGAAAGACTGCCCTACGGGTTCAGGAAGGTAGGGCCAACTGTCGGAATTCGGTGGGAGTATAAAAAGACAGCTGAGGAACTACAGTAACCAAGAAACAGGTGCCAGAGACATTGATCGTTGAGGTACTTAAAGACCCATTACACCAGAGGAAATGTCCAGGTTGCATAAATGCAGGGCTCGATTGGGTGCTTAAGCTCAAGGAACAAATGGGTAAAGGATTCATTATTGGCAGGTGGAAACAGATGAAAGCAAATAAAGTATTGGTGAAATAACTTTCCCACAGTGGGATACGTGTCACATGTAGGGGTTGTCCTTTCTTAGAGAAATTGTAGGTTTTTGCTGAAATATTCCCTGCCGCTAATGGGACTAAGTGAAGCACAGAGAAAGCACTGAGAAGGAGGCACAAAAAGAGGGGTGGAGTTTAATAATCGAAGAGATTGGTGTAACAAATTGAGCCATGTGTCAGGGGGACCTGAGGGGGTTGAAGGGTCTGAATCCTTTGTGGATGAGCTATGGATAAGATCTAAAAGTTTTGATTCTGACTCCTTAATGTGTTCGACTACCTGGATGGTTGCCTTAGGTGGCATAATCAGGGTGCGGCCAACTGTCATCCACCCTGTGGGTCTGGCTGAGGTTGTCCGAGCATAGACAGCAAACTCAACATAGTCCCAACGTTTGGCCTTGGGGTCAGGTATATCTAAAGTATACCATCCATTGTTATCAGATAAAGAGACTTTATCCCACTTTAGGTAACTAGAAGTCCACACTTTAGGGTAACAAAGTGAGTGGTAAGAATAGCTACCATGTTCATCATGGAACCTGCATGACCAATAGGGTGACCCATTATATATCTCAGGCCACCAATGACAATAGTCTTTTGTTTGATCAAAAAGGAAGCAAATGAAAAGCCAGTTCCAGCTACCAGGGACGAAGGTCTTTGAAGGTGACAATTTTAGGGAAATAGAGGTGCAGTTGTGGATGAAGCAAGTAGTTGCATCCACTGCACGGACCTTCTACATGCCATGTTCTGAGTATCGTTCCTGAAGAGTGAATAAATACATGGTAGGAGAGGAGGGTAAAGACCAGTCCCGATAGAGCACAGAAAATAAGCAGAGCACAAAAAACAAGCAGTTACAGAAGATTAGGGTGTTGAGAGAGCCCATTGTGACTTTTTTAAGAGGAATTGGGCTGCATGGAACACCGTGTGAGCCGCAACTTAAATGGGTGAGATGAGTGTGGAGAGCAGGAGTTAAGGGGAGGTTCAGGAGGTGATTCTTGGAGTTCCTCTGGGTTGGTCCTGTCGTCAGCAGGTGGGGCCTCCTGGTGATATGGCTTCAACCTAGAAATGTGAATCCAGGGAGTTAGACGGTTGTCTGGTAAGGAGAGTTTGGCGGCAGTGGGGGTACAGAGAATGACAGGATAGGGGCCTTCCCATTTTGGGGCAAGAGTCCCTTTCTCCTCTGGGGTATTATAATAGACTAGACTCCCAGGTGTTAAGGGAGGAGTGTTTGGAGAGGACACTGGGTCCGGATGAAGCCAGTCCTGATATTTCCAGAGTTCCGAGCGGAGATGATACAAAAGAGGCAAAGACAAATCTCGCGTGAGAGGTCCTTGTGAAATGACCAACCCAGGGGGTATAAGAGGTCTTCCATACATTATCTCAAAGGGAGACAGTAAAGATGGTTTTTAGGGAGAGCTCTGATTCGAAGCAAATCCAAGGGAAGGAGTTTGACCCAGTCTAAGTTTAATTCCATTGTCAATTTGGTAAGGACTTCCTTTAGAGTACAATTTACCCTTTCCACTTTCCCTGAAGCTTGTGGATAATATGGACAGTGGAAATGCCACTTGAAGGAGAGGGCTTGAGAGACCTTTTGTGTGATTCTAGAAATAAACTCAGGGCCATTGTCATATTGTAGAGAAGTGGGCATACCAAACCTGGGGATGATGTCTGTCAGTAAGATTAAAGCTACAGTGGAAGCCGTTTTATTGGAAGTGGGAAATGCCTCAATCCAACCAGAGAAAGTGTCCACAAAGACAAGGAGGTATTTAGTGCGCCATACTGTGAGCATGTTGGTGAAGTCTACCTGCCAGTCAGCAGTGGGAATGTGTCCCCGGGCTTGGTGGGAAGGAAAAGGTTTGGGCCTTAAAGGAGTATAAGTGTTGGTCCACTGACAGATCTGACAATTAGAGGCTATATTCTGTAGCATGGCTTTGTCAGAGAGGGTGAGTGAGAAGAAGCTCTGTAAAAAGAGGGTCAAAGACTGAGAATTGGAAAGGAATAGAGTATTAAGGAACTTGAAGAGATCCTTGTTCTTACTGGAAGAAGTAGGGGCTTCAGATGAGCTGTCTAAAGTGGCCATTATATGTCCCCCAGGGGGTCCATCATTGGAAGTGGTAGCAGCCATTTATTCCGCCTGGTCAGCTTTGGCATTACCCTCAGTGATAAGAGAGACGTCCTTCTAATTAGACCTACAATGGACAACTCCCACCTGGGTGGGTAAGTGGGAGGCCTTTATCAGATTGGTTATAAGAGCCGAATTAGTGATCACATTACCTTTGGTGGTAAGTAGGCCTCGCTCCTTTCATATTGCAGCATGGGATAAGATATGGAAGACATATTTTGAATCAGTATAAAGGGTTAGGGATTTGCCTTGTGCTAGAAGGCAGGCACGAGTGGCTACTATAAGTTCAGACTGCTGGTTGGTAGTTCCTGAAGGCAGAGCTTTGGCCTCTATAATCTCAGTGGCTGAAACTACAGTGTATCCAAAGTAATGAGTGCAATTCTGCCTAAAGGAACTGCCATCAGTAAACCAGATAAGGTCAGGCTTGGCTAGTAGTCTCTCAGAAATGGAAGAATGACAGGGGAGGAAATCATCTAAGGTTTCCAACCAATTATGAGTTGGTGTGTTAGACGTGGGAGTCATTGAGAGCAGTGAGGCAGGGTTCTGTGCAGAGCAGGGGAGGAAAGTAATATTAGGGTTTTCCAGAAAGGAAGTGAGGAGTGACAGAACTCTGGATGGAGGAAGGGTTTGAAAGCCCTTATAAGCTAACAGATCCTTCAAGTGATGTGGGGAGTGGATAGTTAAAGGGGCCCCAAAAGTAAGCTTAGAGGCTTCTTTGTGTAAAATTTGTCCAGCAGCCAGAGCTCTTAAGCAAGGGGCCCACTCACGGATGGTAGGGTCAATTTGCTTGGGCAAATATGCCACAGGTGCAAATGTAGGCCCATAGTTTTGACCTAAGACCCCAAGTTCTTGCCTCCCTTTTTCATGGACATATACATGAAATGGTCTTGAAAGATCAGGAAGGTGAAGGGCAAGTGCCTTTAAGACAAGTTGCTGAAGCCTGCGCAAGTGGTAGTTTGGGGAGGAGGCAAGAGATTCACTAGGGGGTCCCTTTGCTAGTTCATACAGGATTTGTATAGAAGAGAATAATTTGGGATCCAGGCCCTAAAATAACCTGCTAGTCCTAGGAATGATAGTATTTTGGCTTTTGTATGGGGCACTGGAAGATCAGAGAGGAGTTGCCTCCTATCCAGTGTTATTTCCTTTTTTCTGGGTGTAAGGCAAAAACCAAGAAAGGTGACAGAAGACTGGGAAACCTGGGCCTTGTGGGGAGACTTCCTATTTCCCTTGTCTGCTAGGAAATTAAGAAGCTGTGCAGTGTGGGATTGAGAGTGTTCCCAGAGGGACTAAATAGAAGAAGGTCATCGACATATTGAAGGAGAGTAGAGTCAGGACAGGTCGGGTGAAAGGATGTGAGGTCCTGGGCAAGAACTTGGCCAAAGAGATGGGTGCTATCCCTGAATCCCTGTGGGAGGACAGTCCAGGTAAGCTGATGAGAATGGCGGGTGTGAGAGTCAGTGCAAGTAAAAGCAAAGATATCCTGAGATTCTGAGAACAAGGGAATAGAAAAGAATGCATGTTTCAAATTTAGAACCAAGAAGTGGGTAGTAGTGGCAGGGATCTGAGAGAGGAGGGTGTAAGGGTTGGACACTAGCGGATGGATGGGGACCACAGAGGAGTAGACAAGGGGAAGGTCTAGAACCAGCCTGTAGGACACGTTAGGTTTCTTAACTGCCAGAATGGGTGTGTAGGCCTAAGATACCCCTTTCATTATAAATCCTGGATGATGGCTTCTAATCCGAGGAAGGCTGTGGTTGTGAGTGGATATCATGGTTGACTAATATATCTTGAAGGGTCCAGTAAGACAATATGAATAGGACTGCATTTAGCCATAAAGGGTGTAGTTGTGTCCCAAAACTCAGGGTTAACTGGTTTAGATAGTCGTGGGAGAGTGCATGGAGGAGGTGTATCTGCCCCTAGGAACATCATGAGGAAATGAGAGGTAGGAGAGGTGTGGGGTGATATGTGAATGGTGACTTTTAATAGTGAGAGTATGTCCCTTTCCAGAAGGGGAATGGGGCAATGGCTCATAACGAGAAAGGAGTGAGTGAAGGACAAAAGGGATTTTGAGGGAAAATATGTTTACCTCCTACCACGACAATAGGAGTTTTTGAGGGTGTGGTAGAACCCCAATACTCCCTCAAGACCGAAAAAGTGGCACCAGTATCCAAAAGGAAGGTAATGAAGCGTCCATCCACCAGGAAGGTCACCCTAGGTTCTTGATTCTTGATGGTAATAGTCTGGAGGGAAGGCCCAGGGCTCCATCATTCCTCCTCTGCCAAGCCCAAGAGAGGCTGGGGTTGCCGGGTGGCTGACCAACCTCCCTTCCGGGTTGTTGGGCAGACTTCCCCCCAGTGTCTCCTTTGATGGCATGTTGGGCAGGGGTTGTAGGGTGTTCTCGGCGAAGGACAATCCTTACCACATTTGAAGCAAGCTCCAGGGGGTGTCACATTGGGACGGCGTGGTGATGGCCTTCTCTGAATGACCTGGGCCAACATTTGGAATTTGGCATTTTCAGCTCTCTTCCTACGGCATTCACTTTCATCCTCTCTACCATGAAAAACCTTTAAAGAGACAGTGAGGATTTCGGTCTGAGGAGTAGCAGGGCCCTGTTCAAGCTTTTTAAGCTTGTCTTTAATGTCAGAGTATTTTTGGGCCAGAACATATGTCATTAAGAGATGACAGCCATCAGGGGTTTCTGGGTCGAGTTATGTGCAGTGTTGAAGGGCCTTGGTTAGTCTATCCAGGAATTCTGAAGGTGTTTCCTCCTTCCTTTTAATGACCTCCTGCACCTTTTTAAAGTTAACAGCATTGTGGGTCGCCTTTTTCAGGCCCGCCAAGAGGCAGGATGTAAAAAGGTCATGAGTCTGTAAGCCTTCAGGGGTGTTGTAATCCCATAGGGTTCCTGCTCTGGGACAGCATGAGAGCCCGTGGGGTGGTCAGGATTGGTCCTATGATTTTCATCAGCATGGGCTTGGGCTAGCTCCCAGACCCATTGCCTTTCCTCGGGGAGAAGTGTATTGGCCAAGAGCATGTATATGTCATGATGAGTGAGGCTATATGCTTGCAGGACCCATTGAAACTCCCGAATGTAAGTGGTGGGTTTAGTGGTGATTGAGCCTAACTTGCTCTCTAGCTGAGTAATGTCTGACCTGGAGAAGGGCACGTGGACTCTGATGACACCCTCGGGACCAGCTACCTCACGAAGGGGTGCGATTGTCTTAGGGGTGGGAAGGAGTCTTTTAGACCTGGTAAAAGGAGGACTGAGAGAGGCAGGCGGAGGACAGGAAGGAGAGGGAGGGGAAGGGAGTGTCTCTTTGGAAGAGGAGGAAGTGGAGCAGGCAGAAGAGGACGGAGGGGAGGGTGATAAAATGGAAGGCTGAGGATCCATGGAATCAGGCAGAGGATGAGGAGGGTATTGCAGAAGAGAAGGGGCAGATGGGGCTGGGGAGAATGTGGGGGTTCATCTGCTGGGTTGAATGAGGAAGAATCTGTGAAGTCAGAAGTAGAAGTAGGGAAAGAGAGGGGATTGCAAGCAAGGAGGACCTGACGGGGAGGGCAGGAGGAGCAGAGACAAGGTGCTGTGTGGGAAGGCTAATACCTTCAATGCAGGGAATCTCCCTCCACTTTTCCAGACGCTGGCAGTAGTTAAAAAGGTCCCAGGGGAGGTTTGGATCTAAGGAGCCTTCTGGAGGCCAATGATTGCCATTATCCAGTGGATATGGAGGCCAATCTTGGGTACAGAATTTAATTAAAAGTTTGGGCTTGATGTCTGGTGTGAGGGAGAGTGTGACCAGATTTTTTATTAAACATTTGAGAGGTGAGGCTTCAGGTACAGATGAAGAGGTGCCCATTGTCACAGGGAGAGATGGAAGAGAGAGAGAGAGAGAGAGAGAGAGAGAGAGATAGAGAGAGAGAGAGAGAGAATAAGAGTAAGCGAGAGAGACAAAGAGAAAACCCGAGCTGGAATGGCTTCCAGGAAATTCAGGGAGAATGGGGGTCACGTGGGTGTCCCCAAAATGACCAGCTGTCGCGAGGAAATACAGAGGGTACTACCTGGTCGTCACCAGTGAAGTGCGATCTGGAAGACCCAATGGGTTTGGAGCCATGGGCAACCTGACGTCAGGAAAGTTTTCGAACGCAGCTGAAGAAGTCAGTAATGAAAACAGAACTCCAGCTCCAGCAGAATGCAGTTCTAGGACGGGAGTTCAGTTTTCCCTGAGCAGAGAGGCAGCTTCAGCCAGACACAGCAGCCCTGCAGGAAACAGCAAATCTAGCCGGCAGCAGCAGTGGCAGCAAAGGAGGAAAAACCACAGAGCCTCTAGTGTAAACTCAGAACCCTCATGCCCCAAAGGGAAACGGATCACTAGAGGGTCCACTGTGACCAGTAAAGGTCTTGGTGGGAGGAATTCCCTCTCCCCTACCGGGCGTCTAGAGTGTGCTGGACGATCAGGGTCACAAAACTAGCGGTAGCCCGAAGGAAGTTGGCGAGCCGGGGTCAGGGGAAGCTTACATACATCAGATCAGTGGTGAGTGCAGGAAGCTGGCGTCTGAAAAGAGCGGACCAGGACGGAGTGTCTGGGCGGAACGGGGGACGGGGCTCTTGTTGGAAAGAGCTCACCCGTATCCTCAAACGGGGCACCAGAATGAAAGAACTCCCCACTCAAAGGCACTTCGCCGGGAGAATTCCAATTTTATTGCAAAAAGCTGTGTGCTTATATAGAACTAAGGAGGAGATGAAAGGACTTAGATAAATGGCAGGCAACCTGTTTATTGGCAAGTTCTTTCAGATATCAGCTCCGGAGCCCAGGAGTTAGTTCTCATTGGGGCTAAGGTTCCCCGCCAGCGAGATTTGAAATTGGCACCAGTGGGAGAGTTCACCCGGGCGGGAACTTTTCGCGCCACTTCAGAAAAGAAGAAGGTAGGAAGAAGAAGTCCTTAGGCGCCATGTTGGGGTTTTTCTCTGGGGTATGGCTGCCGTTTATACTTTTTCGAACAATGAGTATACCAGACAGTGCCTTGATTGACTGGTTTTCATTAAAATGGTGTTTAACAGAGATGCCAGAAAGTTGGATCCTGCTGAGTAGTGGGCCTAGAGCAATGGTGGGCAGGTGTGTGATAAAACATCTGTGGTGGGGCCATGTGGATCTGCCATTGGCTTCCAAATGGCTTGTCACTGACATGGTCAAACCAGCAGACCCTTATATGTAAAGGCATCTTGTTATATGGAGAGGTTTCAGGACGCTGTTCAAAATCAGGTTGCTATAGTCAAGGGGGCAAGCTATGTGGGATAGAAGCTTGGTTCTTGTATTCTCCTGCAGACCCTGACTCACCACACGTGACAGAACTCCCTCCCGTACTGTGTTCCATTTAAACTCCTTGTATTTCGTGAAGCAAGTACCAAACTTCCAGTGCAGCAGCAAAAAACACCACGAAAATAGAGGATGACCATATGGCTTCACAGTCCACATGGGGAGACATTTAGCCCCCAGGGGCCACAGTTTACCTACAAAGGGAGAATTCAGCAATGCTGCCTCATGTTCATTGGGAAAAAAAGAAACAATGTCCACCAGGTCACATAGATGCAGACCCAGCTTTTATGGTCTCACTAGAAAGGAAGCTAAAGCTCCTGACAACAACATATATTTCAAGTGCCCAACCTCACAGAGAGTTTCCCAAGAAGTCTCTAGGCCAGCAGAATTCCATTTTTGTGGAGTGTTTACCCTGTCCCTTACTTTTGAAAACTCCTCTACCACTTCCAAGATTGTGAACTCCTGATTGTTTTCCATTCCAGATATGTATTCACGGAATTTCTAACTCTTTTCCTCTAATTGTTTCTTACTTGGGGCGAAGGTATTGTCAAGACATTGTTCTGGATAAGAGTGGGAAGATTTTTGTGTAGCACATATTTACATACACATTGGATACATTTTGCAATTTTTCATTCGTAATACTGAAACTCTGACACTAACCCATACCCTACTAGACTCTGACTACTAATCCTAATATGATGGAGAAAAATAACCCAAACAGAATAGAAATACAAGCAGTTCAGAGGAGGCATGGTGAATAGTTGGTCTTGCCTTTTGCATGATATAGGGTAGGAGTTATAAATCTTGTCAATTTTTTTCTTGAAATTGTTCTCCATGTGTTTTTAAAGTTAACACACATGTGAATTCCTGTCTCCCATTTTCTGTAGCCAATTCAGCACATGTATTTTTATATGCACATACAAAATCCTACCTGGAATACATGTACATTTTTGTGAGGTGGCTAACTTGGCAGATACAAAGTATGAGAAGAAATCACTCCTCCTAAATGCTTTTGGAACTGAAAATTCAAACTATGAGTGAGCTTTTTAGTTGAGCAACATTATACATAAATCCATGTTCAGTAAAATTAATATTTTTGGATCTGTGGATGATATATATTTCATGATGAATTTTGATTGGCATATATTTTCTACTTTCCAATGTATTTGTGTGTGTGTATATATATACATATATATATATATATATATATATATACACTTTAGATTTTTCAAAATATGAAATACATGTGTCTTATTATACACTCCCTAAATTCACTAATGTTCATGTATGTGGTTTTATAATCAACTTTTCATAAGATTATTTTCAGAAACATTCATCCACCTGAAATACATATTTGTTTTCTAGTACTGAAAACTTACTTCAGTGAATGGTGCAAACAAATCCTTATATTTCTACAGTAACTGACCCACTTTAACATCAATGCTACTAGATTCCTATGGGACATGATGTGTATTTTGACGTTCAATTTTATTCAACACTGGTACATTTCTATTTCTTCAGTTTTTGTACATCATAAAATGTACATTTCATCCACAAGTTCACAAATTTAAAGACATTTGTAACACATTCAATCACTTCCTGCTTCAGAACACATATATTCCTACTTGTTTTTGACTGCTCATTTCATGAGACTTCTTTCCAAATACATTATTTTCGATTTCCATAATCAATTTTGAAGCAAAACTCACACAGAATTTATGATAAACTACAACCCTAATATTACCATTAGATGTATAACTGGTTGGAATGAATGTATGTATATCAATATAAGATTTGCTATGTATTTTGAGATATTAATTTATTCCAATTTGTAAAGTTGGAACAAGTTATATTATTTATTCACAGTATGGTCTATTCAATCATTCTCTCTATATTCATACACACATGGTACACCTATTTGTGCCCCCAATACTAATTTATACCTCTTCAAAATATTGCTCGCAGAAATGGTGCAAGAAATACTCATGTCACCTGATCTACATATACATTTTATCACAGTAATATTCTGGCAAGAAAATGCAAAGTCACAATTACGATTGTACCAAAGCCTAAATGGAATATGAGTATGGATTATAAAAATCACCCGTGTCCAGGTTGGCTAATGCTCTCAAATGTCAATCCTATTGGTGACTACATATGTGTTTCTTCCTAAGATTATATATTCAACTTCAAGCCTACTGAAAATGTCTAATCCAATCAATCACTTTATCATTTGCCTGATTTCCTATGTCTCTATTGATATCTGCTTTCCTACATATTTTCCCCAATTCATCATTGTGACCAACTCTTCACATGTGCTGACATTTACATTTTCTCTCTACCTGAAACCCTATTGCTAAAGAACTTTTTTTTCAAATCCTATACTCACTGTTTTTTTCTAATTCTACCAACTATCTTCCTAATCCTACCAACTATCCTTTTTAGACTGGATGTTCTCTTCGACATTCAATCATCCAAGTACAAGGTCCTATACCATTGTGTATAGATTTATCTGAGACACATGTGCAGAACATAATTCAAAGCTAAGTATCCCAATCAAGGATCCAATGCCCTTCTGGGCTTCAAATCTTACCTAGATTTCTGTTTTCATACATATATTTCACCTCTATATATACTTACAAATATCGCAGGTTCCCAATACCATTATTCATCCAGCAGAATGATTCCTAACCCAAATCAAACATGTTATTAACCCTAACCATACTCTTTGCTCTCCATCTAACTTTACAGAAGAGCAGGGACAGAGTTGGTCTTACAATACAGGAATATAAGAGATCTTCCACCTGCTGAGAACCTCAAAGGTCCATGCAGAAATGAACCCTGGGGAAGATAGAGGAAGCTATGAAGGACCTGAGAGAGCAAAAGTCATCTTCCACGACAAACAACCTGGTCAGGATGAATGGGTGTGTCTGAAGCAATCTCTCTCTTCTTAATGTAGAGAAGATGGACCAAACCAGGCCTGTGTGGAGAGCTGCTTCCGGGTGCTATGTTTGATATACCATTCTAACTTGTGAAAGTGTCACAGGAAGTAGGGGCAGCCTCCATCTATTGGGACACTTGGAAGCAAATGTTAGGAAAAAGTGATTGCCTAGGCAGTGACCTCATTCAGTTCCAGAAGGAAGTGACCTACATCACTTTCTTGGTGATGGAACTCTCTGAACTTGGGATCCAAAAAGCCAGGCACCCAGAGGCAGTCCCAGTCCCAGTCCCAGTGGTCTCACATGATTGGATTTACCAAGGACAGAGTCAGTCTTTCTTGGTAACTACTGATGTGAAGATGGCCAAATGCCAAGAGAGCTCTGAAGAGGGGCCTTTCCTGAGAAAGCAGGTAGTGGCTCACCACTGGCACCTGACAACTTCACATTGTTGGCAAGGAGACCAGATCTGAGATAGGATAGCCCATTTTGGGGGAACATAGTATGGCCCATCAGTCAGAGGACACTCCGGATAGTTACAGACCTACTTGGGGGAAGGCGGTGACTTTGTGGGTGTGCGTGTGAGTTTGTGGTTTTGTCTCATGATCTGGGAATAGGTAGGAAAGTCGCTTTGTTTGGTTTGGATTGGATCGTTTCTAGTAAGTCTTTTGATAAGGCGAGTGTTTTTATGTCTGTTTATCCCACTGTGTCTGTGGTTGTAGATATTAGAAAAGAGAATGCATCAATGGATGTTTCCTGTCTTGTAGAAAGCTTCACAGCATTCATCCTGCCCAATTTATATATGGACTGTGGCTTGCCTTATAGATGGGCAACAACTACTATCTTCCTAAGTTCCTGTTTTCTTCTTGAATTCGGGCCACTCTCCACAATAGGCTCATGGTTTGGTGTCCACAATATGTACCACCTCCAGGCTCTGTGACATGGCCACGTACTGGATAGCTGAAGGGAATGGGATCATCTCAGAAAACTCAGATATCATTCGAGAAACCCTGCTTTGGGCCATTTGCTTACCTATTGTTCTGTTGCCCTGAATGTCAGAAACGTCTTTGTCTCAGTCCACCCCTTGGTGAAGCCTGAAAAAATGGTTTTCAATGGAAATTAATGGGCATCACCTGTAGCTCTTTGCTTAATTGCTTTGGAAAGGGATGTGTCTGCATCAGACTCGTGGCAATGTGTGAGGCTGTTGCATAGATTCTCAGAACCTGATGGATCTAAAGAAAGATTACATGTGTGCTTCCAAAACCAAAATGGCCAAAAAAGCAGTCATTGTGGACGAAGTCTCTCGCCTTCCTCTGTAAGGTTCCTGACCTCCATCAATTGAAAATAGGGATCCTTTGTGTCAAACGAGTTCTTCAAACCCTGCAGAAGATAGCCCATAGGTGCTTGGGTTTTCTCATGATTCCAATTCACATAAGGAATATATACCCGAGAGTCAGTAGGCCTCAAATTCGGGAAGCAGAGCAGTATTTATGGCAGGCCTATTTGATCACTCCTGGTTCTCAGGAAGGGTGTCCAGGCAACCCTGACTTTAGGCAAATGAGGGGCAAGGGAGGTTATTTTGTACACTGTCTTGGACTGATCCCCTCATGGAAACCTCGAACCACAGGTTATGATGAGTGTCTATATGGAAGAAGATGAGGGCCTTGTGGGAGTGCTTTGGTTTTAATTGTGGTCATTTGTGTGGCGGTTGGAAGTGATGACTGGGTCTACCTGGGCTTGAACTCTGGTGTGATTCCCCTTAAAGTCTGAGTTCTGGAACTGATCTCAGAGAAATATTGCCATGAACTGTGTTCAGATTTTAGGAGGCCACGCATGGGATTCGCCCTTGGAAACTGAGATCAAGGACAGGGTGGCTTTCCACAGAGCCTTGGAATCTCAGCTAGGATATCACATGATTTTATTCTGAAAGATTTGGCAGCCATAGTTGAGAATCAGAACACCCTTGGACGTCACATTGAAGACCTCAATGGGCCTGGCTTCATGTGACCTTTTGAAGACTCTATGGGAAGACTTGCCTGTGAGAGTTCTCCAGAGCTTTCATTGAAATGAGCTTCCTCACCATTTAATGGTTCCTGAATGAACTGAAACCCACATTGTCTCCAACTTCATCCATGAAAAATGGCTAGATAAATACAATGAAATTTTTGAAATTCCAATAATCAGGTGGCACTAGAGAACCTTTGGATGTCTTTTTGCTGATCATTAGTGTACAAGAGAATGCCATGATTGACCGGGTTTCATGAAAATTGTGTAGAACAAAGATGCCAGTAAGTTGGAGCCTGCTGAGTAGTGGGCCTATTGCAGTGGTGGGCAGGTGTGTGATAATACATCTGTGGTGTGGCCATGAGGATTTGCCATTGCCTTCCAAATGGCTTGTGACTGACATTGTGCATCCAGCAGAACCTTCTATGTAAAGGCATCTTGTTACATGGAGAGGTTCCAGGGCAAAGTTCAGAGTCAGATTTCTATGTACAAGGGGGCAAGCTCTGTGAGATATAACCTGGTTGTTGCATTCTCCTGCAGACCCTGACCCACCACAAGTGACAGAACTCCCTCCAAAACTGGGTCCCAGTTGAACTCTTTGTATTTCATGAAGCAAATACCAAACTCCCAGTGCAGCAGCACAAAACACCACGAAAAGTGGAGGATGAAAAAATGGCTTCACAGTCCACACGGGGAGACACTTAGCACCCAGTGGCCACAGTTTACCTACAAAGAGAAAGTTCAGCACTGCTGCCTTATGTTCATTAGAATACAAGAAACCATGTCCTCCAGGTCACATAGATTCAAACCCATCTTTGATGGTCTCACTAGAAAGGAAGCTAAAGCTCCTTACAACAACATATATTTCAAGTGCCCAACCTCAGAGGAAGTTCCTCAAGAAGTCTTTAGGCCGTCAGAGCTCCATGTTTTTAGAGTGTTAATTGTTAGACCACGACACAAGAAAAGACCACTGACTCTAATTAAAATCATATTAAATTAATCTTATTATTTCTACCTTTCATGCTGCCTCCCCTCCCAAAACAGCCGGAACAAGACAGCAACCCCAGCTTTCCTACAGCCCAGCTTTATAGCCCAGAAAGTTACACAAAAGGGGTGTTACAGATAACACAACTCTGACAAGCATCACACTAATGGTAGTTTAGGTTTTTTTTTTGCTGTCCCTACATCAGAATTCAGAGGACCATTAGAGCCTCAGAGAGGGATGTTGTCTGGCCAGAGAAGGCAAATATTTATGATGTGTCACTAAAGTTTCAGAGAGGGCTGCTATCTGGTCAGAGAGCCGGGCATGCGTGAGTTCAAGGCACGGGCAGGCATTTCAAGCAGGTTCAGAATTTGCAGTAATTTATGGTAAAGCCAAAATTACCTTTTCATGGCTTTGTGGCAAGATGGCTCTCAATTTTAATAAAAGATCAGGTTGGGTCTATCATTTCCCCCTTTTCTCTGTGTCCCTTTCAAATCTTTAATAGATTAGGGGAAGAGCACTGAGGAAATTTTAATCCCTCAGGTAAGATTCTCCAAATTTTTAGAACTTACCCAAAACCGATCTCCCTGATTTTACCAGACTTAATTAATTACTTATATTGATAGTCTACTTATCTTTCTCTCCATTGTTGTAAGAAGAGTGGCGTCAATCATTATTTCTTCTTCTGACCTGAGACAGGGTGAAGTGAGTGGGCATGGCGTGAGGGACATGAGTTGCCTTTTATAAGTCAGTTGGGGGACATGAGTTGCCTTTTAGAAGTCATTTCGGATTGAAGTCTGGTTGGGGAAGAACAGGTTGTAAAGTCATCTGGGGATGGGTTCTTCTATGAGAGAAACAAAAACCATGAGTACTGAATAAATGTTGCAGCAGCCGGAACATGTTACTGTATAGAAGTTCCCTCACCAGTCTTTAATATCCCCAGTGATCAGGACTATCAAATTAATATTTAACTTTTAGTGTTACAGTTGTCCTTCCCCATAAGATACAGTTTAACAATGTAATGTCATCTGATCTTGTAAAATCCTTTTTCTAGTATGATCTCTGCGTCTAATAGAGAAACCTTTAATTCTGTTACTCAGGGCTGGATAATCGTACTAGCAAACACCAAGCCTACCTGTGTTGGTTAGGAATATCTGCAGGCCTTAAATTAAAAATTTCTGCCTGTGGCAGCTCTTCTTGATAGTCTCTTTTTATAAGTATCAGGCATTCCTGTCTGAGAATCCTTCTTTGTAGCCTCCAGTCTTACTTATTTTGGGAGGCTAAAATAAAGTGCATACCTTAAAATATTATTATTATTATTATTATTATTATTATTTAAAATGCCCAGGAATGGCTGAATTTTCGTCTTAACTGTCTTTCCAAAGTGTTTAAGATGAAGCAGTCAAACGGACTTTTGTTTCTATCTATTGTTAACAGTCAGCTGAGCTTTATGGGAGTCAATTCTGGAAAAATGAGAGCACATTTTCAATTCTGCTAGTGCCATTTGCGCTAGGTGGGTCCAGGTCTTGCTTGACCATTTATCTTCCCTCAGAAGCATCAGGGATATCTCCTTTCTCTGATGACTCTCCACTTCATAACAAATGCACTGATTGGCTTTCTGTTCTCCAGTGGTCTCATTAATCTCCCTGATCAGGAGGTTATGTGGCTCAGAGTTGCAAAGCTCTTTAGAGAAGTCCCCTGTTCCCTGGATTCAGATTGACTCAGAGTGTAAGAGCCAAATATTGGTTTTCTTGGCCCTTTTCATTTAACTTTAATTTTAAATCCTAATCTTAAACATCCAGCAAATTAATTTTAACAGCCTTATATTAAGAGTACTGGACTTTAATGTCTATAACTTTATAATTATCTTTTTATTAATTGGGATCTGTATTATTCTGTCTGTATTGTAGGTGATGACTTATTATCTTGAATAAACCCATGTTGTGTTCTTAAAGCAACACATTTGTAAAACACTAACAGGGAATCTTTAGATAACTTATAAGAAAATTTCAACTAAAATTAACAAAAGCAAAAATACTTAGTTCGTGTAATAGCTACCCTAAATTTTTTGGCTGAGTATTACATTATATCCCCTGTTTGAGATCCTAGGAATCTTGACATTTTTTATGTTTTTAACATAACTTTAAAGAAATATTATCTGACGTACTTGTTTCATAGTCATTCTCACATATAGTAAGATGGGACACACAGCCTTATCTCAGGTAAGGCAGGGCTCTTTATAAATCTTAAGCATTTTAGTTCTAAAGCTGATCTTTATTTTTTTTTTGTTTGGGGGTCTGGGAAGATCTACTCCTTAAAAAACTAATAGTTCATACTCAGGATTGGTTTTTGGTAGGAAAAATTATGATAAACATGGATTATTAGAATTACTTTATAATTTGGAAGGGTTTCTAGAAAACAGTATACCAGATCTGTAAGTTTCTATGTGAGGAGCGTCTAGGTCATTGTGGTGTTTGTGAACTTCCATTTTAGTGTACTGTGGCCAAGGTCAAAATGTACAGACAGTGAAGGTGTAACCCATCAACTTCATCTTCAGACACTTGCAAAATAGTTCCCAATTTCAGGTTTGGCTCTATGAGCAAGTGAATGTGCAGGTTGAGGGCTCAATCATTGGTTTTAAGAAGTATATGAACCTCTCATCAGATGATGCAGAAGAAATTGATTTAAAACAAAGTAAAGAACAGAACTGGGTCACTGTGTACCAAAAGGAGATAATATTACTCTGCTACCAAGTGTCTCTAACTAGAAATGATCAATGAAGTCATGAATTATTGAGAAGGCAGTTTTGTTTTTTTAGGTGTTTTTGTTTAGGAGTATAATCCTAAAGTATTTGTTTATATTGCTTTGATTACCCTTTTGTTATTACCAGATGACAATAATGGTATGGGGTTGTTTTTATTAAAAAGTAAAAATTAAAAGCAACATTGACAAAGTTTACATAAATTGTTTGTGGTCTCATGAACATTAGCTAACACCATATGATATCACATTTAAAACATGAATTAAAGAAAGCCTGAAAGTTTTCAACTTTTACATAGATTAGGCTCTCATTAACTTAAAAATACATTTAAATTGTTCCACAATGTAAAAAGTAACATAAAACTTTACATATCTTATTGATAACAGGTAAATAAATCTCCAATATATTTTTTTACCATACAACTTCAGAACACCAGCTTGATATAATGCTCTTTTAAAGTTCCTACCTTACAGACTTGCATACCTGTAAGATATGAAAACATTAATAGCATCACAATTACATTGATGTTTCTACATTAACCAAGTTTAGCTTTTAAAGAAATGGCAGTACAATGCTCTAAAATAACACTTCTGATTTAATAAGTTTTTTAATTTTTATGGTTCCTTGCTCTAGAAAAAATAAAACTTAATAAACACAATGTTATGGGTAAACTTATGTTTCAAAAAATTTTTGTCTCATTAACACATGACTGATTTTTAAAACCTTATATAGAGTTTAGTAAAAACTTATACAGACCTTAGTAAATGAATCAGATTTCTAACAAAATTACTCACGAATGAGTAATCCCATATCAAATTTACTTTACTTATTTATCAAAATATTAGAGAAATGTATTGAACAGTGTAAACCATTTTTATGTTGAAGAAAATGTTCTAGAACCAAGGCACATTAGACGTTTTGTAGATATTAATATTTTATTAGATTTTTGAACACCTAGAAAAATTTGTAAGCTTAAATTTAAAAACATTTATTTTTATCTGTTTATCCGATTTAAATTGAAACATTTAAACCACGTGAACTAAAGATCTTTGGATCCACTTTTTAAAATTTGTTTTTATGAGCGCTTTTTTTAATGAGCGCTCCTTATATATGTTAATTTGTGTATCATATATATGATATACGGATATATGTCTATATAGACAGACAACACATAACAAAATTGTGCACACATAATAATAGTAAAGGCCTTGTAGTTTTTCACAGGTTAAATATCTATTGCAATGTTTCAAAAAGTCCACAGTTGGTCAAAGATAGAACTGATCAGAAAAACATTAACCTAGGTCTGTATGCTCAGAATCATGAGCTCAAAAATAATAAAGTATCTAAGGAAAACAATAAGAGTCCTAGAAAAAATGACTGGCCAGTAATTAGTAAATACCATACAATTTACTTTTTTTTTCCGTTAGGCATCAAATCAGTCTCCTACTAAGCTTGCAGGCTTTTTTCATTTGCATTTCAACATGAGTCATGGCTGAGGTCTGGAAGGAGCAGGAAAAAAACTGCTATTCTGAGCAGACACCTCAGGCCTAAGGCATATTAACCATAATTTTCCGGTTGGGGTGTTGAAAATTATGATACAAGTTCAAGATACAATTCACAAAATTTTATGTCTTTACATCTTATTTTGTCAACAGATACCATACTATGGTTTACTATCCTTGTCCAAATTAATGCACTGGTACACACAGTGACATTTTCTCTGGCTACCGAATTCAAAATTGGTTAAAAAAAAAAGTGAATGATTGGGAAGTTACTTGCCAACTTGGAAGTAGAGTTCTTCAGTTTTCCATCCTAAGTATTTAACTTCTCTGGCATGAATTACCTGAAATCTTAAACTAAACAATGACCTAAACCCGACTTTTAACTGCAAGATTGTGCAATGCTTCAAAAACCCATTCAGATACCAGTTTTTTTATGATAAAACATCATCATTTAGACACACATTCAGCTAAGATCATTCCCAAGAAAAAATTTATAATATCAACACATTATTGCACATGTCTTAAAGGACCAGAAACAAAGACACAAGACAGACAGAAAGGAGGTAGAGACTATTGTTGTCAGACAGAATCCTTTAAACCAGAGCAGATAAGAGAAAAAATCTACTACACCAGTGGCACCACGGGGGGGGACCAGATGTTTTAACAGAGGGGCAACCTGAAATGTAAAATAAAGTGTCTATATGGTGACTCTACTGAATTTAGTGTCCCCTTTTTCTTTTTCTCTTTTTTAACAAGACAGAGGTGGCATAATCCTTACAGTGCACGGAAGGAAGGAGGGTATTCCCTGAATCAACAGGGCTTTGGCAGCTGCTGGGGGTCCCTCAGTCCCTCCTTTTACTTACAGGATTAGCTCCTCTGGTTCAGTTCCACCCCAAGCAAGCTCCATCTCCTAACATTTCAGTAGACAGCTCTCACAAAGTTCTGGGGCGGAGGGGGGGTACCAAATTTGTAACTTAAAGTTCGGTTCCTGACCTAGAAGCCAATTTATACCAAATAAATAATGAGGAATGGGTTCTGAGAAAAAGAAAAGGGGAGGCTAATTGCTTTGCTAACAAAGGAGAAACACAGGGGACTCTGCCAAATGTTGTGACTCTCTTGATCTGGAGGGACAAGGGGTTTTAAAGGAGTTTCACTTGTTAACCTGGGAGATACTCAGTTCTTAGGTCCCCAGCAGGCATTGCCCTCTGCAATGGTTGTGCTCCAGGCAGCCAGCTAGGGGCTTCTATCATCCTGCTAAACAAAGGGGGGTAAAGTTCATCGCAGTTCCTTAAAACACAGTTCAAACGGGTGTCAGGCTTACTCTCTTTATTACCCATTTTCACGTCCAATATCCTTAAGTTTTTACAACCAAAATCACACAACAAAATGAACAAAAGCAAACAAACAAACAAAAAAAAATAGAACGCAGAACAAAACACACACAGACACACACAAAAAGAAAAACAGAAACCTGGCGCCTAAACAGAAAAACAGTGGTACAGTGCAACATCTTGCTAAAGCTCCAGGGTAGGAGCGCGTGCGTGCCCGTCGGCACCTCTCTACACTTCCAGAGGAATTTCCTACAGAACAGAACAGAGGACAGAACGATTCTTGTTACTGTCCTGGACAGGAGTATATGTGAGCCTCCCCAGGCCACATCTCTGTCATCAGAAGAGATCTCCCTTAACCGGATATCAGATGTTTTAAAGGCGCCACTTACCTATGGAGGCCTCCTCCATCAGGTGCTTGCTAATAGTTTTAGTGCAGAGGTTCACTGCAATGCTCCCGGGACTAAAGGCTCTCTTCCTAATACAGAGAAGATGGACCAAACCAGGCCTGAGTGGAGAGCTGTTCCTTGGTGCCTATGGTTGATATACCATCCTAATTTGCGAAAGTGCCACAGAATGTAGGGTCAGCCTCCTTTTCATGGTACTCTTGGAAGCAACTGTTTGGACAAAGTGGTTGCCAAGGCAGTGACCTCATTCAGTTCCTGAAGGATGCGACCTCACCTCACTTCCTTGGTAATGGAACTCTCTGAACTTGGGATCCAGGAAGCCAGGCACACAGAGCAAATCCCAGTCCCAGTCCTAGTGGTCTCACTTGCTTCGATTTAGCAAGGACAGAGTCAGTCTTTCTTGGTACCTACTGATGTGAGGATGGCCAAATGCCAGGAAAACTCTGAAGAGGGGCCTTTTTTGAAAAAGCAGGTAGTGGCTCACAGCTGGCTCCTGACCACTTCACAGAGTTGGACAAGGAGACCAGATCTGAAACAGGACAGGCCATATCGGGGGAACACAGTATGACCCAGCAGTCAGAGGACACTCTGGAGAGTGAGAGACCTACTTGGGGGAAGGAGGTGACTTTGTGGGTGTGGATGTGTGTTTGTGGTTTTGTCTCATGTTCATAGAATAGGTAGGAAAGTCGGTTTGTTTGGTTTGGAGTGAACTGTTTCTAGTAAGTTGTTGGACAAGGCGAGTGTTTCTATGTCTGTGTATCCCACTGTGTCCGTGGTTGTAGACATTAGAAAAGAGAATGCATCAATGGATGTTTCCTGTCTATTAGAAAGCTTCCCAGCATTCATCCTGCCCAATTAATGAATACTCTAGGGCTTGCCTTATCAATGGGCAACACCGGCTATCTTCCTAAGTTCCTGTTTTCTTCCTGAATTCTGGCCACTCTCCAGAATAGACTCATGCTTTTGTGTCCACGATATGTAGCACCTCCAAGCACCGTGACATGGACATGTACTGGATAGCTGAAGGAATTGGCAAGAATCTCAGAAAACTCAGATACCAGTGTGACCAGGATAGTCTCAGTGGAGAAACCCTGCAATTGGCCTTTTTATTACCTATTGTTCTGTTGCCCTGAATGTCAGGAAGGTCTTTGCCTCAGGCCACGCCTTTGAGATTCCTGAAGAAAAGAGTTTTCAAACGGAAATGAATGGGCATCACCTGTGGCTGTTTGCTTAATTCCTTTGGAAAGGGATGTGTCTGAATCAGCCCTTTGGCCCTGTGTGAGCCTAGAGCTTAGATTCTCAGCACCTGATGGATCTTAAGAAAGATCCCATGTGTGGATTCAAATCAAAATGGCCAAAAATCAGTCATTGTGGATGAAGTCTCTCGCATTCCTCCATAAGGTTCTTAACCTCCCTCAAGTGAGAATAGGGATCCAATGGGTCAAATGAGTTATTCAAAGCCCTGCAGATGCTAGCCCATAGGTTCTTGGGTTTTCTTATGAATCCAATTCAAATAAAGAATCTAAACCTACAGTCAGTAGGCCTCAAATTGGAGAACAGAGCTGTGTTAATGGCAGGCATATTTGATCACTCCTGGTTCACAGGAAGGGTGTCCAGGCCACCCTGACTTTTGGTAAATGAGGGGAAAGGGAGCTTACTTGGGACACTGTCTTGTGCTGCGCCTCTCATGGAATCCTCCTGCCAGAAGTTATGATGAGTGTCTATATGGAAGAAGATGAGTGTCATGTGAGAGTGTTTTGGATTTAACTGCGGTCATTTGTGTGGAAGTTGGAAGAGATAACTGGGTCCAACTTGGCTTGCACTTTGGTGTGATTCCCCTTAGAGACTGTGTTTTGGAACTGACCTCCAAGAAGGTACAAGGTCCTATGACATTGTATATCCATATTTCTGGGACATCTCTACAGAACGTAATTCAATGCTAAGTATACCAATCAAGGGCCAAATGAACTTCTGGACTTCAAATCTTAACTAGATTTCTGTTTTCATATTTATATTCAAAGGTTAATAAAATAGATACTTGTCATTTCCTGTTTTTCTGTATGCTTAACAAAACACCATTGAAATCTTGAGAACTGTTTACTATTCTTGTTCCCAGAATGTGCTGTCCCAAACTGCCAAACTGCAGAATGTACTCCGTCAACCAGTTGCTCGCAAACTGACACTCGCCATTACCCATCAATAAATTTCTCTCCCTGCCCTCTCCAAGAAAAATATATAACCATTTCTTAAGCTGTTCTCAGGGCTCTCTGCTCTGTTCAAGTGATCTCTGAGCCCTTCATGCCGGACTCCCAATAAACCCTTTGCTGTTGCATGAGACAGTCTCTTAGTGGTCTCTGCCGCAGATGCTCGCCCAACCTTTACATCTGGTGGCCCTAGCAAGATCCGGAAGCTGCAGACAAAATACCCCCAATGGGCTCCTCTGGGGGTAAATAAGGCCCATCTTTCTCGTTTCAGGCTTCAGGTTAGGGTATGGCAAAACGGCTATTGGTAAAGAGCGTGAGCTCTCTCCCATGGTGGCTGACACACATGTCACAGAGCCACAGGCCATGTCCCTGGGGGATAGACTCGGGAAATCGTGGAACAATAGTCTCCTCGACTCAGTGATATTTTGTTTCTGATTCGGTATTGCCAGCCCTTCAGGTTTTGCCGACTAGTCAGTCCTGGTCTCAGTATTGGACGTCCATTGCCTGTCTTTATTGTCTTGTCTTGTCTGTGTTGTGTGTCGTTGCTTTCAGTGTCTGTGTATATTTCATTATGGGACAGATCATTTCAATGCCTCTGTCCCTGACCCTTAATCACTGGACCAAAATCTGCTTAAGGGCTCAGAATCTTTCTTTTTCAGTAAAACGCCAGACCTGGCAGATTCTGTGTCTCAGAATGACCCACCATTGCAGTCGGATGGCTCCTAGAAGGATCTTTCAACTTCGCACTTATTTGAAAAGTCCGAGATATTGTCTTTCAGCAGGTGCCACATAGACATCCAGATCAACAGCCATATATCTTAACTTGTCAGTACCTCTACAAATCTCCTCCATGGGTCAAGCCTTTCCTTGTCCCTGCACCTGCTCCTACTCCTTCCCCCATGATTCTATCTCAACCTCTCTGCTCCTCCTCCTCCACGCTCTGTTCTCCCTGAGTCTCAAGACTCTACTGGACTCACCACCCCCTCCTTATCATCTGCCCTCGTCTCCCAACCCCTAACACCCTCTAAGTGATTCCCCTTCTGCTGACTCAGCCTCTCCACCATTCGAGGAAGCTAGGCTCGCCCAGCGTCATCCAGATGACTGTCCCGCGGCACACACAGCCCCTCCTTCCCTGGAGGAAGCTGGCCCGGCTAAAAGAACTCAGAGAACTCACCGACGTTTTCACACCTGCCTACTTGAGGTGACTGCCAACATCACCTAGCGACTCTCTTCATGACAGAGCAATGAGAGAAAAATCTCCTGGAATGTAGAAAAAAATATCCACAGACCTGATGGGCGACCAACACAACTTCCCAACATAATCAAAGCTGGCTTCTCCTTAAACCCACCCAACTGGGACCCCAACACCTTTGAAGATAGGGAGCATCTGTTCAATTATTGCCAGGCTCTAACAGCGGGTCTCCAAGTGGCCGCTGGGTGACCAACTAATTTGGCCATGGTAAGAGAAATTATTCAAAGGCCTGATGAATCTCCATTTATGTTTCTAGAGAGAATCATGGAGGCATATAAGAGATATACTCCTTTCGATCCTCAGGCAGCAGATTAAAAGGCATCTGTCACGATGGCCTTAATTGAGCAAGCTGCCATGGATATTAAAAAAAAAAATAAAAGAGAGATTTTGTCAAAGAAGCCAAGAAAGTATACTATAAGAGAGAAACAGGGAGAAAGAAAGGGAGCAAAGGGAGGATGAGAGAACCAAAAGACAGACTAAGGCATTGACTAAGGTCCTGATCACAACAAGAAAGAGGCCAGAAATTAAGACATAGGGTGACAGGAAGGGCCCATGCCAGAGGCCACCCCTGGCCTCAGATCAGTGTGCCTACTCTAAAGAAAAAGGATACTGTGCCATAGAGTTCCCTATAAAGAGACAGCCACGCCAGCTGGCCATTCTGACTCTGGAGGATGACTAAGAAAGTCAGGGCTCAGAACCCATCCCCTAGCTCAGGGTAACTTTTGAAGTGGAGGGGACTCCAGTAAACTTTGAAGTGAATACAGGAGCAGTATACTCAGCTTTTAAGGCCCCATTGGGCCCTCTATCAAATAAAAGGTCTCTAGTTCAAAGGGATGATGACAGTAAATATCAGGCTTAGACAACTAAGAGGACCATGGACCTGGGGAAAGGAAAAATCCATCACTCCTTCCTAGGAATCCCAGAGTGCTTGGACCCATTGATGGGCAGAGATCTGCTCATCAAGCTCCGGGCCAAAATAACTTTTAACCATGAAGGCCCCCAAATGAAATTTCTAAATACTTCAGCAAAAACTCCTATAGTCACGGCTTTAACTATATTAGTAGAAGATGAACATCCACCATTCACATGCCCCAAGTCTGATCAAACAGGCAAGCTACCCCAAAAATGGATAACAGATTACCCAGATGCCTGGGCAAAAACTGCTGGGTTAGGCCTGGCCGTGAAACAATCTCCAATAACAGTGGAGTTAAAAACCTCAGTCTCCCCAGTCAATGTCAAATAATATCCTCTAAGCAAAAAAACTAAAGGTGGGATAAGGCCCCATATTCAGAAATATCTGGCATTAGGGGTCCTAAGGCCCTGTCAATCGGCCTGGAACACTCCCCTGCTACTAGAAAAAAAAAGCCAGGGACCGGGAACTATCGCCCCATTAAAGAGCTAAGAGAGATCAACAAAAGAGGGCAGGACATTCACCCCAAGGTACCTAATCGGTACAATCTGCTTAGCACTCTGAACCCTGAGGGGAAATTATATACTGTTCTGAACTTAAAAGATGCTTTCCTTTGCTTGCCTCTGCATAAAGATAGTCAGTTGCTGTTTGCTTTCGGGTGGGTAGACCCAGAAACCAAAACGTCTGGTCAACTAACTTGGACTAGACTCCCACAGGGGTTCAAAAACTCCCCCACTCTCTTTGATGAAGCCCTCCACAGAGATCTCAACAACTTCAGAACTACGCACCCTGAATTTACCCAGCTTCAATACGTGGATGTCCTGCTACTGGCAGCCAACACCAAGGAAAACTGTGAGTCTGGGACCCAAGCACTATTATATGAGCTTGCTCAACTCGGGTATAGAGTTTCGACCAAAAAGGCCCAAATTTGCTAGCCTGAAGTAATCTTCCTGGGCTATTCCCTTAGGGGCAGTAAACGATGGCTCACTGAGCCCAGAAAACAAACCATTATGTAGATACCACCCCCATCTTACAGCAGACAACTCAGAGAATTTCTTGGGACTGCTGGCTTTTACAGGTTATGGATGCCTGGGTTTGAGTCCTTAGCTGCTCCATTATACCCGCTGTTAAGGAAGATGCCCAATTCCAATGAAACCCTGAGGACCAGGAAGTTTTTGATAACATCTAAGGACACTGACACTGAACGCCTCAACTTCACTGAGCTCAGCCTGCAATTAGAGCAAGCCCTACAGTACGTTAAAAATGTACATCAACTCACTCACCTTGGTTCAAAGAAACTGCAGGCATTACTGTAAGATTAAGAACAGAGTTTTCCACTAACCAACTCACAGTGAAAGGAAATAACTGAACGGGTAACAAAAGCCTGTCGGGTCCGTCAATTGGGTAATGCTTACCCTTCCAAGTTTCCTAGAGGAAAGCACCTATGAGGAACCAGACCAGGACAATTCTGGGAAGTGGACATTACTAAAATTAAGCCAGCAAGGTATGGATTTAAATATCTCCTAGTCTTTGTAGATACATTTTCAGGATGGATTGAAGCCTTACACACACACACAAAAAAAAAAAAAAAAAAAAAAAAAACGGCGCAAATGGTTTTCAAGAAGATCCTGAAAGATATTTTTCCAAGATACGATCTGCCTAATGGACTGATAATGGATTGGTTTTCATGGCCCAGGTAAGTCAGGTGTTAACCAGGACCCTGTGGATTAATTGGAAGTTACATTATGCTTATATACCCCAGAACTCAGGACAGGTAGAAAAAATAAATAGAACCATTAAAGAGACCTTAACGGCCCCCTTAGGGACCTGGTGACTATCTCTCCACCCAGACATTTTTCAGCTCAGTATAGGTCTTTCCTATTGAGACATGCCTGATGAAGAGGATCTCACTAAAATTCCATTAAATCCCTTCCGTACCATAGATAATTGAAACAAACATTATGGATGCAGGGACACGCGAGCCAGATGCAGGTTGGCTAGCCTATATTACTATGTATGCCCGGCAGACTATCAAAGGGACAAACAGCCATCACTGTGTGGGGGAAAAGCCGACTTCTTGTGTAAGTCATGGGGATGTGAGCATAGAGGGGCTGCCTGGTGGAACCCAAACTCCTCATCAAATTCAGTACACAGCATTGGCCATATTACCAATTAGACAACCAAAAACTATGGCCCCCAGAGGGTTCTCTAGATCCTCAAATTCTGCATGACATTTTTAACTTCGGCAAGTGCTCAAAAGGGGGAAATTCCCCTATGTGGAATCCTTTTTCCTCCTTCGCTCACATCCTGTACTATGCTTCCCCAATAGTTCCTCACCCTCAGCCTTCTGCTCTAGACTCTCTGCTTTCACTCCCACCTCAGCAACCTGATTTCTCCCCTCCAATTACTAAATCAAAAACCCAAACCTCCGCTGGATCTCAGAACATTGCCCCCTTGCTGAGGAAGCAGGTACCGAGGTACCCCTCCACCCACTCCTCTCTTTTCCTGTCAGTGTCTGCACTAGGTCCCACCAAGTCCTCTAGCAAGCTTAGCCAAAGCTCAAACCAGCTGAGAAGAGCCCTCAGACCCCTATCCAAGATGTAATGAAAATGACCTTTAAAGTTGATTTGTCATCACTGAAAACAGGTTTCTAAGAAGTTAAAGTCCCTCACAGGCTTTTTGGAATACTCACTCCCGTCTTCCCCTCTGCTCTACCTGTTCTACTGCTCAAGTTTTGTTCTAGGAAAATCCCAAACCCCTTTCCCATTATTCTTTGGCATCTCTCCTTCCTCATTCTCAGATCCACGGAGCTGCACTCAGCATCGCCTTCCCTGTCATCCCCCTATGTACCAGGTCCACAGAAATGTCTTAAATGACCTTCTCCAGAAGTCTTTACCAAGGCTTACTTTAGGGCTTTCAGCAAAAGAGTCCCTCTGAAAAAGTTCAATGGAGATAAACTTCCACTCTTCATGTTGCCCTGTTCTACTTGGCCACTGGCTGGAAAAATCACCACCCCTAAGCTAGACATCGCCTTACCAGTTTTTCACAAAATATGTGAACAAGGACTCTGGCCTTGAGCTGGGGCTTCAGAGAGATTGCTACATTTCTAAGATAAAAAAGTTACCAACTGGGCTCCATGGTGACAGCTGGCAAGGAGGAAAAAAAAGAGACAAAAAAGCTCTTCCATTCCAAGGTGTAATTGAAAAGTTAACGTGCACAGAACAGAGGAAAAAAAAAAAAACTGATTTGTGTGAATTTCTGCAGACTGTGAACTTCTGAGCCCCTTCCCTTACATGTTGGGTACAAATACTAAAACTACCAAAACTTGGGGTTCAGGGGATTAATTGATTACAACAGAAGCAATGCCCTCTCAATACGGATGCAAACAAATAAAACTCCTTTCCTGTCTTTGGTGCTATCTTAGGTGCCTTTCCTTGTCCGTCTCTACAACAGTATAATTCTATACACTTTAACATTATTTATGTTTTCATAAAGTGGTCAATAGTTGCGATTAATTATGTAATGATGCAGATGTTTTCCAGAGTGCTCTATCAGGACGCAGGTTCATTTAAAGATCAAATAGGGGGGGCATACAACCCGGTTCCACCGGGAACCTGTATCCCTCACTTTAGCCATCCTATTAGGAATAATAGTTGCTGAAGGGGTGGGCACAGGAACAACTGCCCTAGTCCATGAGACACAACAAAGACACAATTAGAAGCACAAATAGACCAAAGCTTAAAGACATTAAAAACCGACATCACAGCTTTGCAGGAATTTTAACCTCTCTCTCTCTGAAGTTGTTTACAGAGCAGGCGAGTGTTGGACCTCCTCTTCATGAGAGAAGGGTGCCTTTTTGCTTGCATTGAGGAAAGAATGATGTTTTTTATGCCGACAATACTGGAGTTGTAAAAGAATCTATGAGTAAATTAAGAAAATTACTTGAAGAGTGTCAAAGAAAGACAGAGGCCCCCAAAGGGAGGTTTGAGTCTTGGTTCACATAGTCCACCTAGTTAACTACACTTTTATCCACCCAGGCTGGTCCATTAATAATTCTCATATTATTGTTAACTGTAGGACCCTGTTTGCTCAACCATGTAGTTTCTTTTCTCACCCAAATTGAACCTGTTATTAACCCTAACCATACACTGTTCTCTCAATCTAATTTTACAGAAGAGCGGGGACAGAGTTGGTCTTAAAATACAGGAATATAGAGGATCTTCCACCTGCTGAGAACCTCAAAGGTCCTTGAAGAAATGATCCCTGGAGAAGATGTAGTCAACTATGAAGGACCTGAGAGAGCAAAAGTCTTCCATGGCAAACAACCTGCTCATGATGAAGGGATGTGTCTGAATCAGCCACTCTCTTCTTAATGTAGAGAAGATGGACCAAAGCAGGGATGTGTTGAGAGCTGCTCCTGCGTGCCAATGGGTGACATACCATTCTAACTTGTGAAAGTGTCACAGAAAATAGGGGCAGCCTCCTTCTCATGGGAACCTTGGAAGCAACTGTTAGGACAAAGTTGTTGTCAAGGCAGTGACCTCATTCAGTTCCTAAAGAAAGTGACCTCACCTAACTTCTATGGTGATGTAACTCTCTGAACTTGGAATCCAGGAAGCCTGGCACCCAGAGCCAGTCCCAGTCCCAGTCCCAGTTGTCAAACTTATTTTGATTTACCAAGGACAGACTCAGTCTTTCTTGGGACCTACTGATGTGAGGATGGCCAAATGCAAGAAAAGCTATGAAGAGGGGCTTTCCTGAGAAAGCAGGCATTGGCTCACCACTGGATCCTAAAAACTTCACAGAGTTGGCCAAAAAGACCAGATTTGAGAAAGAACAGGACATTTCCTGGAACATAGTATGGCCCACCAGTCAGAGGACTCTCCGGATAGTCACAGACCTACATGGGGGAAGGAGGTGCCTTTGTGATGTGGGTGTGAGTTTGTGGTTTTGTCTCATGTTCTGAGAATAGGTATGAAAGAAGGTTTGTGTTTTTTTGGAGTGAACGGTTTCTAGTAAGTCGTTTGACAACGCGAGTGTTTCTATGTCAGTGTATCCCACTGTGCCCGTGGTTGTAGACATTAGAAGAGAGAATGCATCAATGAATATGTCCTGTCAGCTAGAAAGCTTCCCAGCATTCATCCTTCCCAATTTATTAATGGACTGCAGCTTGCCTTATTGATGGGCAACACTTACTATCTTTCTAAGATCCTGTTTTCTTCCTGAATTCTGGCCACTCTCCAGAATAGGCTCATGGTTTTGTGTTTAAGATATGTACAACCACGAAGCTCTTTGAAATGACCATGTACTAGATAGCTAAAGGGAATGGCGAGCATCTCAGAAAACTCAGATATCCGTGTTACCAGTAAAGTCTCAGTGGAGAAACCCTGCTTGGGGCCTTTTGATTACCTAATCTTCTGTTGCCCTGAATGTCAGAAAGGTCTTTTCCTCAGGCCACCACTTTGTGAAGCCTGAAGAAAACAGTTTTCAAATGGAAATGAATGGGTATTACCTGTGGTTCTTTGCTTAATTGCTTTGGAGAGGATGTGTCTGAATCAGCCTATTTGCCCTGTGTGAGGCTGTGGCTTAGATTCTCACCTTCTGATGGATATAAAGAAAGATCCCATGTGTACATCCAAGACCAAAATGGCCACAGAGCAGTCCTTGTGGATGAAGTCTCTCGCCTTCCTCTGTAACTTTCCTGAACTCCATCAAGTCAGAATAGGGATCCTTTGTGTCAAATGAGATCTTCAAAGCCCTGCAGAGGCTAGCCCATGGTTGCTTGGGTTTTCTCAAGACTCCAATTTACATAAAGAATCCAAACCCCACAGTCAGTTGACCTCAAATTGAAGAAGTGGAGCAGTATTAATGGGAGGCCTATTTGATCTCTCCTGGTTCACAAGAAGGGTGTCCATGCCACCCTGAATTAGGCAATTTAGGTGCAAGAGAGCTTATTTTGGACACGGACTTGAGCTGTGCCCCTCATGGAAAACTCTAGCCACAGGTTATTATGTGTGTCTATATGGAAGAAGATGAGCGCCACGTTGGAGTGTTTTGGTTTAAATTGTGGTCATTTGGGTGGCGGTTAGAAGAGATGACTTGGTCCAGATGTGCTTGAACTCTGGTGTGATTTCCTTAGAGACTGAGTTCTGCAACTGAACTCAGAGAAGTATTGCCATGAATAGTGTTGATATTTTAGGAAGCCAGGCATGAGTGTCGCCCTTGGAAACTGAGTTCTAGGCCCAGGGTGGCTTTCCACATAGCACTGGGCCTCTCAGCCAGGATACCACATGATTTTATTCTGAAAGACTTGGCACCCATCGTTGCGAGTCAAAACTCATATGGACCTCACATTGTAGAGCTAAATGAGCTAAACATCATGTGATCTTTTCACCATTCTTTGGGAAGCCTTACCTGTGAGTGTTCTCAAGAGCTTTCATTGAAATGAGCTTCCTAACCATTTAATGGTTCCTGAATGAATTGAAACTCACAGTGCCTCCAACTTCATCCTTGAAAAATGGCTAGATAAATGCCATGAAATTTTTGAAATTCCCATCACCAGGTGGCACTGGAGAACCTTTGGATGACCTGTTGCTGGTCATGAATATTTCAGTGTCTTGTTTTACTGGGTTTCATGTAAATGGTGTAGAACAGAGATGTCAGTAAGTTGGACTCTGTTGAGTAGTGGGCCTAGAGCAGTGTTGGGCAGGTATGTGATAAAACATCTGTGGTGGGGCCATGTGGATCTGCCATTGGCTTCCAAATGGCTTGTGACTGACATGGCACAGCCAGCAGAACCTTCTGTGTAAAGGCAACTTGTTATATGGAGCAATTTCAGGATATTGTTCAGAATCAGGTTGCTATGGTCAAGGGGTCAAGCTATGTGGGATAGAAGCCTGGTTCTTGTATCATCCTGCAGACCCTGATCCACCACACGTGACAGAACTCCCTCTTGCACTTTGTCGCAGTTGAACTCCTTGTATTTCGTGAAGCAAATACCAAACTCCCAGTGCAGCAGGAAGAAACACCACGAAATGGAGGATGACCATATGGCTTCACAGTCCACACTTGGAGACACTAAGCCCCAGTGGCCACAGTTTACCTACAAAGAGAGAATTCAGCACTGCTGCCTCGTGTTCATTGTAAAATAAGAAACTTTGTCCTCCTGGTCACATAGATGCAGACCCAGCTTTGAGGGTCTCACTACAAAGGAAGCTTAACTCATGACAACAACTTATATTTCAGTGCCCAACCTCAGTGGCAGTTTCTCAAAAAGTTTTAGGCAAGCAGAGCTCCATGTTTGTGGAGTGTGTACCCTGTCCTTATTTTTGGAAACTCCTATTCCACCTCCAAGTTTGTGCACTCTTGAGCATTTTCCATTCCAAAAATGTAATCACAGATTTTGTAACTCTTCTCCTCTAATTGTGTCTTACTTGGGGCGAAGGTAATGTCAAGGCATGGTTCTGGATGAGACTGGGAAGATTTGTTGTAGCACATATTTGCATACACATTGGATTAATTTTCCTATTTTCCATTCGAAATTCTGAATCCCTGACACTAACCCATATTCTACTAGACTCTGACTACTAATCCTAATATGATGGAGAAAAATAACCCAAACAGTACATAAGTACATGCAGTTCAGAGTTCGACTTGCCATTTGCATGATAAAGCGTAGGTGTTATAAATTTAGTCAATTTTTAATTGAAATAGTTCTCCATGTGTTTTCAAAGTTAACAAATATGTGAATTACTGTCTCCCATTCTCTGGAGCCTATTCAGCACATGTATTTTTATATGCACAAATAGAATCCTGCATGATATCACACGTACATTCTTGTAAGTTACATGACTTAGCAGATACAAAGTGTGAGAAGTGACCACTCCTCCTAAACCCTGTTGGAACTGAAAATTCAACCTATGGGTGAGCTTCCCAGTAGAACAACATTATACATAAACCCATGTTCAGTAAAATGAATGTTTTTGCATCTTTATGATATATATTTCATGATGAATTTCGATTGGCATATATATTGCTACTTATTAATGTCTCTGTTCGTGTGTGTGTGTGTGTGTGTGTGTGTGTGTGTGTGTGTGTGTGTATATATATATATATATATATATTCTCCAGATTTTTAAAAATATGAAATATATGTGTCTTATATACAATCCCTAAATTCATTCATGTTCATGTATGTGGATTAATAATCAACTTTTCACAAGATTATTCTTAGAAATATTCATCCACCCGAAATACATATTTGTTTCCTAGTACTGAAAACTAACTTCAGTGAAAGGTGCATACAAATCCTAATATGTCTACATTAACTGACCCAGTTTAACATCAATGCATGTAGGTTACTATGGAACATGATGTGTATTTTGACGTTAATTTTTATTCCACACTGGTACATTACTATTCCTTCAGTTTATGTACATCATAGAATATATATTTTATTCACTAGTTAACAAATTTATAGGCATTTGTTTCACTTTCAATCACTTCCTGCTCCAGAACACATGAATTTCTCTACGATTCTTCAGTGGTCTATTCATGAGACTTTTTTTCCAAATACATTTTTTTCGATTTCCATAATCAATTTTGAAACAAACTCACAAACCCTTCATGATAAACCATAACCCTAAGATGATCATTAGATATATAACTGGTTGGAATGAATGATTGTATATCAATATAACATTTCTTATATATTTTCAGATATCTATTCAATCCATTATTTAAAGTGGATCCAGTTATATTATTTATTCACAGTATGGTCTATTCATGCATTATGTGTATATTCATAGAAACAGGGTACACATCTTTGTACGACTATACTAATTTATAAGTCTTCAAAATATTGCTCCAAGAAATGGTGGAAGAAATACTCATGTCACCTGATCTACATACACATTTTATCACAGAAATATTCTGGACACCAAAAGCAAAGGTCACACTTACAATTGTACCAAAGCCTAAATAGAAAGTGAGCATAGATTACTAAAAACATCCATGTCCAGGTTGCCTAATGCTCTCAAATATCAATCCTATTGGTGACTACATATTTGTTTCTTCCTAAGATTATCTATTCAACCTCAAACCTGTTGAAAATGTCTAACCCTATCACACAATTTATACTTTGCTTGATTTCCTAATGTCTCTATTGATATCTGCTTTCCTACATGATTTCCCCAGTTCATCATTGTGACTGACTCTTGACATGTACTTACATTTACATACACTCTCTACCCGAAACCCTATTGCTAAAGAACTTTTGGTCCAAATCCTATACTCACTCTTCTTTCTAAACCTACAGACTACCTTCCTAATCCTACCGACTATCGCTTTTTGACTGGATGTTCTTTTCAACATTCAATCATCCAAAGTACAAGGTCCGATGCCAGTGTATATTGATTTATTTGAGACATCTGTGCAGCACATAACTCAAAGCTAAGTATCCCACTCAAGTCCCCAGTGCCCTTCTGGACTTCAAATCTTACCTAGATTTCTGCTTTCATAGTTATATTTCACATATATACTCTTATAAATATCACAGGTTGCCAATGCCATTATTCATCCCGCAGAATGATTCGTAACCCAAATCAAACCTATTATTAACCTTAACTATACACTGTTCCTTCAATATAACATACAGAAGAGCAGGGACAGAGTGGGTCTTACAATATAGGAATGTAGATGATCTTCCACCTGCTGAGAACCTAAAAGATCCATGGAGAAATGATCCTTGGAGAATATATAGGCAGCTATGTAGGACCTGAGAGAGCAATAGTCATCTTCCATGGCAAACAACCTGGTCAGGGTGAATTGATGTGTCTGAATCAGCCTCTGTCTTCTTAAAGTAGAGAAGATGGACCAATCCAGGCCTGTGTGGAGAGCTGTTCCCGGGTGCCTATGGTTGATATACCATTCTAACTTCTGAATGTGTCACAGGATGTTGGGGCAGCCTCCATCTCATGGGAACCTTGGAAGCAACTGTTAGGACAAAGTGGTTACCGAGGCAGTGACCATATTCAGTTCCTGAAAGAAGTGACCTCACTTCACTTCCTTGGTGATGTAATTCTCTGAACTTGGGATCCAGGAAGCCAGGCACCCAGAGTCAGTCTCACTCTGAGTCCCAGTGGGCTAACTTGTTTGCTTTTCCCAAAGACATAGTCAGTCTTTCTTGGTATCTACTGATGTGAGGATGGCCAAATTCCAGCAGAGCTCAGAAGAGGGGCCTTTCCTGAGAAAGTAGGTAGTGGCGAACCACTGGCTCCTGACAACTTCACAGAATTGGCTAAGGAGACCAGAACTGAAACAAGACAGGACATTTTTGGGGAACATAATATGGCCCACCAGTCAGAAGACACTCCGGATAATCACAGACCTACTTGGGGGAAAGAATTGCCTTTGCCATTGTAGGTGTGAGTTTGTGTTTTTTTCTGATGTTCTGAGAATAGCTAGGAAAGGTGGTTTGTTTGGTTTGGAGTGGACTATTTTTAGTAAGTCGTTTAACATGGTGAGTGTTTCTATGTCTGTGTATTCCACTGTATCCGTTGTTGTAGACATTAGAAAAGACAATGCATCAATGGATGTGTTGTCTCTAGTTGAAAGCTTCCCCGCATTCTTACTGCCCAATTGATGAATGGACTGCAGCTTGCCTTATGGATGGGCAACATCTACTATCTTCTTAAGTTCCTGTTTTCTTCGTGTTTTCCAGCCACTCTCCAGAATAGGCTCATGGTTTTGAGTCCCAGATATGTAACACCACAAGGCTCTGTGACATGGCCATGTACTGGATAGCTTAAGTAAATGGGAGCATCTCAGAAAAATCAGATATCAGTGTGACCAGTAAAGTCTCAGTGGAGAAACCCTTCTTTGGGCCATTTGCTTACTTCTGTTTCTATTACCCTGAATGTCAGGAAAGTCTTTGCCTCAGGCCACCCTGTTGTGTAGCCTTAAGAAGACTGTTTTCATATGGAAATGAATGGACATCACCTGTGGCTCTTTGCTTAATTGCTTTGGAATGGAATGTGTCTGATTCAGCCTCTTGTCCTTGAATGAGGTTGTGGCTTAGATTCTCAGCAGCTGATGGATCTAAAGAAAGATCCCATGTGATTTCAAAACCAAAATGACAAAAAGAGAAGTCATTGTGGATGAATATTTTTGCCTTCTTGTTTTATGTTCCTGACCTCCATCAAGTGAGAATAGGGATCCTTTGGGTCAAATGAGTCTTTGAAATCCCTGCAGAGGCTAGCCCATATGTGCTTGGGTTTTCTCATGACTCCAAATCACATCAAGAATTTATAGGCTTCAGCCAGTAGGCCTCAATTTGGAGAAGCGGAACACTTTAACAGCAGCAATATTTGATCACTCCTGGTTCACAGGAATAATGTTCAGGCCACCATGTTTTTAGGCAAATGAGGGGCAAGTGAGCTTATTTTGGACACTACCTTGTGCTCATTGAAACCTCCAGCTAGAGGTTATGATGAGTGTCTACAAGGAAGAAGATTATGGCCCTGTGGGAGTGATTTCATTTTAATTTTGGTCATTTTTGTGGCAGTTGAAAGGGATGACTGGGTCCACCTGGGCTTGAACTCTGGTATGATTTACCCTTAGAGACTGAGTTCTGGAACTGACCTCAGAGAAGTATTGCCATGAATTGTGTTGGGATTTTAGGAGGCCACGCATGAGACTCACTCTTGGAAACTGAGATCTAGGCCCAGGGTGGCTTTCCACAGAGGCCTGGGAATCTCAGCCAGAATATCACATGATTTTATTCTGAAAGACTTGGTAGCCATAGTTGAGAGTCAAAACACACATGGACCTCACATTGTAGACGTCAATTGGCCTGGCTTCATGTGACCTGTTGGCAACTCTTTGAGAAGCCTTGACTTTAGAGTTCTCCAGAGCATTCATTGAAATGAGCTTTCTCAACACTTAACGGTTCCTGAATGAATTGAAACCCACAGTGCCTCTAACTTCATCCTTGAAAACTTGCTAGATAAATACCATAAAATTTTGGAAATTCCCATGACCAGGTGGCACTGCAGAAACGTTGGATGTCCTGTTGCTGATCATGTGTATACCAGAAAGTGCCTTGTTTGACTGGGTTTCATGAAAATGGTGTAGAATACGAGATGCCAGGAATTTGGAGCCTGCTGAGTAGTGGGCCTAGAGCAGTGGTGGGCAGGTGTGTGATGAAACATCATGGTGGGGCCATGTGGATCGGCTATCGGCTTACAAATGGCTTGTGACTGATATGGCGCAGCCCCCATTCCCTTGTATGTAAAGGCATCTTGTTATATGGAGAGGTTTCAGGGCAATGTTCATAATCAGGTTGCTATGGTTATTGGGACAAGCTATGTGGGATAGAAGCCTGGTTGGTACATTCTCCTGCAGACGCTAACCTACCCCACGTGACAGAACACCCTCCACCACTGTATCCCAGATGAACTTCTTATATTGTGTGAAGCAAGTACCAAATTCCCAGTGTAGCAGCAAGAAACACCACGAAAATTGGAGGATGATCAAATGTCTTCACTGTCCCCACCGGGAGACACTTAGCCTCCAGTGGACACAGTTTACCTACAAAGAGAAAATTGAGCACTGCTGCCTCATGTTCATTGAAATATAAGAAATCATGTCTTCCAGGTCACATAGATGCAGACCCAGCTTTTATGGTCTCACGACAAAGGAAGCCAAAGCTCATGACAACAACATATATTTCAAGTGCCCAACCTCAGAAGCCGTATTCCAAGAAGTCTTAGGCCAGCAGAGCTCTTTGTTTGTGGAGTGTTTACCCTGTCCTTTACTTTTGGAAACGCCTCTACCACCTCCAAGGTTGTGAACTCCCGAGCATATTCCATTAAATATATGTATTCATAGATTTTCACACTTTTCTACTATAATTGTGTCTTACTTGGGTGAAGGTAATGTCAAGGCATTGTTCTGGATGTGAGTAGGAATATTTTTGTGTAGCACATATTTACACACACACTGGATTCATTTTTCAATTTTTATTTTGAAATACTGAATCCCTGACACTAACCCATACCCTACTAGACTCTGAATTATGATCCTAATATGATGGTGAAAAATAACCCAAAAAGAATAGAAATACAAGCAGTTCAGAGGAGGCATGGTGTATAGTTGGAATTGCCTTTTGCATTATATTTTGTAGGAGTTATAAATCTAGTCAATTTTTTGTTGAAATAGTTCTACATGTGTTTTTAAAATTAACAAATATATGAATCCCTGTCTCCCTTTCTCTGTAGCCTATTCAGCACATGTATTTTTATATGCACATATAGAATCCTACCTGATATCACTCGTATACACTTGTGAGGTGGCTGAATTTGCAGATGCAAATTGAGAGAAGAGATCACTCCTCCTAAACGCTGTTGGAACTGAAAATTCAACCTATGGGTGAGCTTCCTAGTTGAATAACATTATTCATAATTTCATGTTCAGTAAAATTAATATTTTTCAATCTGTTGATTATATATATTTCATGATAAATTTCTATTGGCATATATATCACTACTTTTTTTATTGGTTGCTCAAAACATTACAAAGCTCTTGACATATCATATTTCATACATTAGATTCAAGTGGGTTATGAACTCCCATTTTTACTCCAAATACAGATTGCAGAATCACATTAGTTACACATCCATATTTTTACATAATGCCCTATTAGTTACTGTTGTATTCTGCTACCTTTCCTATACTCTACTATACCCCCTCCCTTCTCTTCCCATCTTTTCTCTCTACCATACCTACTCTAATTCATTTCTCTCGTTGTTTATTTTCCCACAACCTCTTATATGTAATTTTGTGTAACAATAAGGGTCTCTCTCCATTACCATGCAATTTCCCTCTTCTCTCCCTTTCCCTCCCACCTCATGTTTCTGCTTAATGTTAATCTTTTCTTCATGCTCTTCCTCCCTGCTCTGTTCTTAGTTGCTCTCATTATATCAAAGAAGATATTTGGTATTTATTTTTTAGGGATTGGCTAGCTTCACTAAGCATAATCTTCTCTATTGCCATGCATTTCCCTGCAAATTCCATGATTTTGTCATATTTTAGTGCTGCGTAATCCTCCATAGTATACAAAGGTCACATTTTTTTTTATCCATTCATCTATTGAAGGGCATCTGGGTTGGTTCCACAGTGTAGCAATTGTGAATTGTGCTGCTATGAAAATCGATGTGGCAGTATCACTGTAGTACGCTCTTTTAAGGTCTTCAGGGAATAGTCCAAGAAGGGCAATAGCTGGGTCAAATGGTGCTTCCATTCCAAGCTTTCACAGGAGTCTCCATACTCCTTTCCAAATTGGCTGCACCAGTTTCAGTCCCACGAACAATGTACAAGAGTACCCTTTTCCTCACATCCTCGCCAGCACTTGTTGTTGTTTGACTTCATTATGGCTGCCAATCTCACTGGATTGAGATGGTATTTTAGGGTGGTTTTTATTTGCATTTCTCTTACTGCTAGAAATGGAGAGCATTTTTTCATGTACTTGTTAATTGATTCTATGTCCTCCTCTGAGAAGTTTCTGTTCAGGTCCTTGGCCCATTTGGTTATTGGTTATATTATTGTCTAATTTTCTGAGTTCTTTGTATACTTTGTATACTCTAGATATTAGGGCTCCATGTGAAGGGTGAGGACTAAAAATTTGTTCCCATGATGTAGGCTCCATATTTACCTCTCTTATTGTTTCTCTTTCTGAGAAAAAAAAATTCAGTTTAAGTAAGTCCCATTTCTTGATTCTTGTTATTAACTCTTGTTCTATGGGTGTCCAATTAAGGAATTTGGAGCCTGACCACACAATATGTAGATCTGAGCCAACTTTTTCTTCTATCAGACGCAGAGACTCTGATTTGAATCTAGCTCCTTGATCCACTTTGAGTTAACTTTTGTGCAGGGCGAGAGGAGGGGATTCAGTTTCATTTTGTTGCATATGGATTTACAGTTTACCCAACACCATTTGATGAAGATGCCATCCTTCCTCCATTGCAGGCCATTAGCTCTTTTATCAAATATAAGATAGTTGTAGCTTTTTGGATTAGTCTCTGTGTCCTCCATTCTGTACTATTGGTCCACCCGCCTGTTTTGGTACCAGTACCATGCTGTTTTTATTATAATTGCTCTGTAATATAGTTTGAAATCTGGTATTGCTATACTGCCTGATTCACACTTCCTGCTTAGAATTGCTTTTGCTATTCTGGGTCTTTTATTTTTCCATTTGAATTTCATAATTGCTTTATCTATTTCTACAAAAAATTCCTTTGGGATTTTGATTGGCATTGCATTAAACCTGTAGAGAACTTTTGGTAATATAGCCATATTGATGATGTTAGTTCTTCCTATCCATGAATGGGGTATATTTTTCCATCTTCTAAGATCTTATTCTATTTCTCTTTTTAGGGTTCTGTAGTTTGCATTATATAAATCTTTCACCTCTTTTGTTAGGTTGATTCCCAATTATTTAATTATTTTGAGGAAATTGGGAATGCAGTGTTTTGACTCATTTTTGTTTCAGAAGTTTTGTCGCTAATATACAGAAATGCCTTTGATTTATGCATGTTGATTTTCTATCCTGCCACATTGCTGCATTCATTTATTAGTTCTAGTAGTTTTTTCTGTAGACCCTTTTGGGTCTTCTATGTATAGAATCATGTCATCTGCAAATAGTGATAAGTTAAGTTCTTCTTTTCCTATTTTTATGCCTTTAATGTCTTTCATCTCTCTAATTGCTCTGGCCAGTTTTTTGAGAACTATATTGAATAGAAGTGGTGATAGAGGACATCCCTGTCTTGTTCCAGATTTTAAAGGGAATGCCTTCAATTTTTCTCCATTCAGAATGATGCTAACCTGAGGCTTAACATAGATAGCTTTTACAATGTCGAGGTAAGTTCCTGTTATCCCTAGTTTTTAAAATGTTTTGAACATAAAGGAATGCTCTACTTTGTTGAATGTTTTTTCTGCGTCTATCGAGATGATCATATGGTTCTTATCTTTAAGTCCAATGATGTTGTGAATAACATTTATTAATTTCCATATATTGAACCAGCCTTGCATCCCAGGGATGAATCCTAGTTGATCATGGTGCACAATTTTTTTGATGTGCCTTTGTATCCAATTCGCCAGAATTTTAATGAGGATTTTTGCATCTAGGTTCATCAGAGATATTTGTCTGTAGTTTTCTTTCTTTGAGGTGTCTTTGTCTGGTTTCAGAATCAGGGTGATGTTGTCCTCATAGAACGAATTTGGCAGAGCTCCCAGTTTTTCTATTTCCTGAATAACTTGAAAAGTAATGGTATTAATTCTTCTTTAAAGGTTTTGTAAAACTCTGCTGTATACCCATCCGGTACTGGGCTTTTCTTGGTTGGTAGTCTTTTGATTGCTTCTTCTACTTCATCCATTGATATTGGTCTGTTTAAATTGTGTGTTCCCTTATGACTCAGTGTGGGCAAATCATATGACTTAAGAAATTTATCAATGTCTTCACTATTTTTTATTTTATTGGAATACAGGTTTCCAAATAATTTCTAATTTTCTTCTGTATTTATGTTGCATCTGTTGTGATATTGCCTTTTTCATCCCGTATGTTAGTAATTTGAGTTCTCTCTCTTCTTCTCTTCATTAGCATGGCTAAGGGTCTGTCGATCTTATTTATCTTTTTGAAGAATCAACTTTTAGTTTTGTTAATTTTTTCAATAGTTTCTTTTGTTTCAATTTCGATCTGATTTTAATTATTTCTTGCCTTCTGCTACATTTGCTGTTGTTTTGCTCTTCCTTTTCTAGGGCTTTGAGATAAAGTGTGAGCTCATTTATTTGTTGGTTTTTTTTTCTTTCTTTTTTTGAGGAATGACCTCCAGGAGATGAATTTACCTCTTAAAACTTCTTTCATTTTGTCCCATAGAATCTGATATGTTGTGTCTGTATTTTCAATTATCTCTAAGAATTTTTTGATTTCCTCCTTTATGTCTTCTGTAACCCATTGATCATTCAGTAACATATTGTTCATTTTGCATGTAATGTATGATTTTTTCTTTTTTCTTTTATCATTGGTTTCCAGTTTCATTCCATTATGATCACAAAAAATTCATGGTATTATCTCCTCCCCTTTATATTTACTGAGGGTTGCCCTATGGCAAAACATATGGTCTATTTTTGAGAAGGATCCCTGTGCTGCTGAGAAAAAAGTATATCCACTTGATGATGGTTGATATATTCTATCTATGTCACTTAAGTCTAGGGTATTGATTGTGATATTGAGTTCTATAGTTTCTTTATTCAACTTTTGTTTGAAGGATCTGTCCAATGGTGAGAGACGTGAGTTGAAGTCACCCATAATTATTGTACTGTGGTCTATTTGATTCTTGAACTTGAGGAGAATTTGTTTAATGAACGTCGCAGCACCATTATTTGCTGCGTGAATATTGATAATTGTTATGTCTTGTCAGTGAATGTTTTTTTTTAACAGTATATAATGTCCTTCCTTATCCCTTTTGAATAAATTAGTCTTGAGGTCGATTTTATTCTATAGGAGGATGGCCACCCCTGCTTGGTTACGAGGACTGTGTGCATGGTATAAATTTTCCCAATCTTTCACCTTCAGCTTGTGTATGTCTTTTCCATTCAGATGTGTCCCCTGGAGGCAACATATTGTTGGATTTGTTTTTTTTAATTCAAGTTACAAGCCTATGTCACTTTATTGGAGAGTTTAAGCCATTAACGTTTAGAGTTACTATTAATATATGGTTTGTACTGCCACCCATGTTTGCTTATATCTTTTTTTTAAATTAGTTTGTTTCTCCATGATTAGGTTTTCCCGCCCTCTGTCATTACTGAGGCACTTCCCACTGATGGTTTACATTGTTGATTTTCATTTCTTCCTCGTGTAGTGTTTTGCTCAAGATGCTTTCCAATGCTGGTTTTCTGGCTGCAAATTCATTTAGATTTTGTTTATCATGAAATATTTTTATTTTGTTGTCTTACATTAAGCTTAATTTTGCTGGATACATAATTCTTGGTTGGCATCCATTGTCTTTCAGTGTTTGAAGTACGTTGTTCCAGGATCTTCTCACTTCCAGCATCTGTGATAAAAAAAAACCATTGTTAACCTTTTTGTTTTACCCCTGATTGTAATCTGCCTCCTTTCTCTGGTAGGTTTTAATATTTTCTCTTTGTTTTGTATATTGGATATCTTCATAACAATGTGTCTTGGCATTGGTCTACTGTGATTTTGTGTGCTCAGTGTCCTGTAAGCATCTACAATTTGTTTATCTGTTTCCATTTTTATTTTTGGAAAGTTTTCTCTAATTATTTCATTCAGCAGGTTACTCATTCCCTTGGTTTGAATCTCTGTACCTTCCTCTTTCGGGATGACTCATAAGTTTGTTTTTTTAATGTTATCCCATATCTCTTGGATGTTTTCTCGTAATTTTTTACAGCATTTCTTTTTTGGATAGAGTTTTTTCAAGATGATATATTTTGTCTTCATTATCTGACATTCTGTCTTCTACTTGCTCCACTCTGTTAGTGATACTCTCAATTGAGTTTTTAATTTGGTTTATCATTTCCTTCATTTCTAGAATTATTGTTTGATTTTTCTAATAATCTCTATCTCCTGATAAAGATGCTTAATTTCTTATTTTATCTGTTTATGTAATTCATTTTCAATGCGTTCTTTCACTGTTTGTTTTTGTTGTCTCGTATCCTCTTTAATGTTCCATTACATCTGTCTAAGGTATTCCTTGAGTTCTTTATATGACCATTTTTCTGATGACTCCAGATGCTCTTGAATATTTAGGCTGTCCTTCATTGTTTGTACTTTTTTTCTTCCTTGCTTTTTTATGCTGCTCATGTTACTTCTTGTTCTGTTTGACTACTGAGTTACTGCTTACTCTTATAAATTTATTTGATGCTTGGAAGGAAAGATATTAGAAGGGAAGGGAAGAAGTCACTAAAGAGAATGAGAGTAGCCAGGTAGAATTCAAAGAAGGGGGTATAATAAAATTGAAAAGAAATGAAAAGAAAAAAAGAAAAAAATAGAAAATAAAGAAAGAAAATTTTAAGTAATAATGATAATTAAAAAATGAAAATTAAAATTTAAAATAATAATAATAATAATGAAATAAAAAATTAAAAAAATAAAAAACATTAAAAAAGTTAAAGAACAACAACAAAAAAGAAAATTAAAGAAAAAGAAAAACATACAAATAATATAATAATAATAATACATGCAGTACTAGAGTTCAATTAACTTCTCTTCCAGTAGGTGGAGCTGTGTGCACTGGGCCAAGCTTCTCCTCTAAATAAGTGGGAACAAATCACTGTGCAGCAGCTCTTCCTCCCAGACTCGGCGGGTCTCCAATCCTGAGTGCCTAGGGCCTTCTCTTGTGCTTCCTCAAGCCAGGCCCCGCTCACCTTTGACGCTCACCACAATACTGGTTACACGCCAGGCCTCTGCTCCTGGTAGCCCTGTTTTAATGAACGCCTGGGCACACTCTCCCTGTTTGCCTCCCTCAGACCCTAAGTTTGTAGAGCTTTGTCCTGAGAACCGCCAGCGAATTTTCTTGTCTTCCGGGAGCCATGCCCCTGGTAGGTGGTGTAAGAGACCTCAATTGTCAGCACTGATGGGAGTGGTAGCCGGGAATTCCACGCCGCAAGTCCCGAGCCAATCCTGTTTCCCTAGGTCTGGCTATCGTGCTCCTGGGAGAGCTGGGAGGGGCCCTTGAGGTTTCCCCGTGGTGTTGAGAGAGATGGCAATGGGATTACACACTTGTCGCGTTGGTTTCAATGAAGTTATCTCCTCCGCCTGTAATGTCAGCTCTATGCCATGGTGGTATCCCATTAAAATGGTGACCGTTCGTTCCCTTTGCTGGGTGACCAATGCAATGGGTGGGTCCTGACTATCTCTCCCAAGCCCCATTTCAATCCTGTGGCCACTGCCTATGAAGGCTCAGTTGTCTTTTAACTCTGTCAATTCAGAAAGCCCAACCAGTTATTTCAGCGGAAATGTTAGTGCTGAGTCACAAAAACCAGACGAATCTAAGCTTGAATGCAGCCAATCCGGGCTCTGTGTGTGTTCTGAGGGGCCCAGACTGTTCGCCCCAGATTCACAACAGGTCAACATTGCCTAGTGATTCTGAGCAAACAGCATTTAGACAGTTTACGACTTCCTATGCCCGTGCAGCTGAAGAGATCAGAGACTTGATTTCTCCATGCCTGCCTTCATAATGGATCTCCTGTATTGCTACTTTTTAATATCTGTGCATGTGCGTGTTTGTATATATATATACATATATATATATATATATATATATATATATATATATATATACACTCTTCAGATTTTTCAAAATATGAAATGTATGTGTCTTATTATACACTCCCTAAATTCATTCATATTCATATCTGTGGATTTATAATCAACTTTCCACAAGATTATTCTCATAATAATCATCCACCTGCAATACATATTGTTTCCTAGTACTGAAAACTAAATTCAGTGAATGGTGCATACAAACCCTATTATTTCTACATTTACTTAGCCAGTTTAAAATCAATGCAAGTAGATTCCTAGGGGACATGATGTGTATTTTGACTTTCATTTTTATTCAACACTTGTACGTTACTATGTCTTCAGTTTATCCACATCATAGGATATATATTTCAGTCACAAATTAGAAAATTTATAGGCATTTGTTTCACGATCAATCACTTCCTGATTCAGAACACATGCATTCCTCCATGTTTCTTGACTGGTCTTTTCATGAGACTTCTTTCCAAACACATTACTTTCGTTTAACATCATCACTTATAAAGCAAAACTCAAACACCATTCATCATAAATCATAATCCTAATATTACCATTAGATATATAACTGGTTGGAATGAATGACTGTATATCAATATAAGATTTCTTATATATTTTCACATGTCAATTCAATCCATTATTTAAAGTGGAATCAGTTATGTTATTTATTCATAGTATGGTCTATTCATGCATTATCTCTATATTCATAGACAGAGGTTACACCTCTTTGTGCCCCTAATACTAATGTATGCGTCTTCAAATTATTGCTCCCAGAAATGGTGAAAGAAATACTCATGTCACCTGATCTACATATACATTTTATCACAGTAATATTCTGAACAACAAAAAAATAAAATATCACACTTATGATTGTAGCAAAGCCTAAAAGGAAAGTGAATGTTGATAACTAATAGCATCCATGTCCAGGTTGCCTAATGCTCTCAAATGTCATTCCCATTCATGAAGACATATTTGTTTTTTCCTATGATTATATATTCAAACTCAAGCCTGTTGAAAATGTCTAATCCTATCCCTCACTTTATACTTTGCCTGATTTATTAATGTCTCTATTGACACCTGCTTTCCTACATATTTTCCCCAGTTCATCATTTTGGCTTACTCTTCACATGTGCTGACATTTACATTCACTCTCTAAACGAAACCCTATTGCTAAAGAAGCTTTTTTTTCCAAATCATATACTCACTCTTCTTCCTAAACCTACTGACTATCTTCCTAATCCTACCAACTATCCCTTTTTGACTGGATGTTCTCTTCTACATTCAATCATCCAAGGTACAAGGTCCTATGCCATTGTATTTCGATTTAACTGAGACAATTGTACAGAACATTATTCAACACTAAGTATCCAAACCAAGGGCCCAATGCCCTTCTGGGCTTCAAATCTTTCTTAGATTCCCGTTTTTATACATATATTTCACCTATATATTCTTATAAATATCACAGGTTCCCAATCCCATTATTCATCCTGCAGAATGATTCCTAACCCAAATCGAAAATATTATTAACCCTAACCATACACTAACTTTGCAGGAGAGCAGGAACAGTGTGGGTATTAAACTACAGGAATCTAGGGGATCTTCACCTGCTGAGAAACTCAAATGTTCATGCAGAAATAATCCCTGGTGAAGATGAAGGCAGCTATGAAGTACCTCAGAAAGCAAAAGTCAACTTCCATGGCAATCATCCTGGTCAGGATGGAGGGTTGTGTCTGAATCATTCTCTCTCTTCTTAATGTATAGAACATGGACCAAACCAGTCCTGTGTGGAAGCTGTTCCCGGGTGCTTATGGTTGATATAACATTCTAACTAGAGAAAGTGCCACATGAAAATCGGGGCAGCCTCCACCTCATGGTACTTTTGGAAGCAACAAAGTGGTTGCCAAGGCAGTGACATCATTCAGATCCTGAAGAAAGTGATCTCACCTCACTTCCTTGGTGAGGGAACTCTCTGAACTTGGGATCCAGGAAGCCAGGCACCCAGAGACAGTCCCTGTTCTAGTCCCAGTGGTCTCACATGTTTGGAATTACCAAGGACAGAGTCAGTCTTTCTTGGTACCTACAGATGTGAGGATGGCCAAATGCCAGGAAACCTCTGAAGAGGGGCTTTCCCTGAGAAAGCAGGTAGTGGATCATTTTCTGAGAATAGGTAGGAAAGGCGGTTTGTTTGGTATGGTGTGGAATATTTCTATTAAGTCCTTTGACAAGGTGAGTGTTTCTATGTGTGTGTATCCCACTGAGTCCATTGTTGTAGACATTAGAAAAGACAATGCATCAATGGATGTGTCCTGTCTAGTAGAAAGCTTCCCAGCATTCATCCTGCCCAATTCATGAGTGGACTCTGGCTTGCCTTATGGATGGGCAACACCTACAAGCTTCCTAATTTCCTGTTTTCTCTCTCAATTCAGCCCACTCTCCAGAATAGTATCATGGTTTTGTGTCCAAGATTTGTACCACCTCCAAGATCTGTGACATGGCTATATACTGGATAGCTGAAGGAAATGGCTAGAATCTCAGAAATCTCAGATATCTGTTGACCAGGAAAGTCTCAGTGGAGAAACCCTGCTTTGGTCCTTTTGCTTAACTATTGTTCTGTTGAATGTCAGGAAGTTTTTTGCCTCAAGCCACCACTTTGTGAACCCTGAAGAAAACAGTTTTCAAATGGAAATGAATGGGCATCACCTGTGGCTCTTTGCTTAATTGCTTAGGATTGGGATATGTCTGAATCAGCCTGTTGGCCCTGTGTGAGGCTGTGGCTTAGATTCTCATCACCTGATGGATCTAAAGATAGATCCCATGCGTGCATCCAAAACCAAAATGGCAAAAAGATCAGATATTGTTGATGAACTCTCTTGCCTTCCTCTGGTAGGTTCCAGATATCCATCAAGTGAGAATAGGGATTCTTTGGGTCAAATGAGTTCTTCAAAGCCCTGCAGAGGCTAGGCCATAGGTGCTTGATTATCATGACTCCAATTCACTTAAAGAATCTAAACCCCAAAGCTAGAAGGCCTCAAGTTGGAGAAGCCAAGCAATATTAAAGGTAGGCCTATTTGATCACTCCTGGTTCACAGGAAGAGAGTCCAGGCCACACTTACTTTAGGCAAATGCGGTGCAAGGAGCTTATTTTGGACACTGTCATGGGCTGCGTCCCTTATGGAAACCTCCAGCCAGAGGATATAATGAGTGTCTATATGGGAGAAGATGAGGGCCATGTGAGAGTGTTTTGGTTTTAATTGTGGACATTTGTCTGGCGGTTGGAAGAGATCACTGGGTCCACCTAGGCTTGCACTCTGGTGTGATTCCCCTTAGAGACTGAGTTCTTTTACTGATCTCAGAGAATTATTGCCAGGAATTGTGTTGGAATTTTAGATGGCCATGCATGAGAGTTGCCCTTGGAAAGTGACATCTAGGCCCTAGTTGACTTTCCACAGAGCACAGGGAATCTCAGCCAGGATAACACATGATATTATTCTTAAAGACTTGGCAGCCATATTTGAGAGTCAAAACACACATGGACCATACATTGTAGACCTCAATGGGCCTGGCTTAATCTGACTTTTGGCCACTTTTGGAAGCCTTGCCTGTAAGAATTCTCCAGAGTTTTTATTTAATGGTTTCTGAGTGAATTGAAATCCACAGTGCCTCCAACTTCATCCTTGAAAATTGGCTATATCAATATCATGAAATTTTTGAAATTCCCATGACCGGGTAGCACTGGAGAACATTTGGATGTCCTCTTGCTGATCATGAGTATACAGGACAGTGCCTTGATTGACTGGGTTTTATGAAAATGGTGTAGAACAGAGATTCCAGTAAGTTGGATCTTGCTGAGTAGTTGTTCTGGAGCAGTGGTTGGCAGGTGTGTGATAAAACATCTGTGGTGGGGGCATGTGGATCTGCCATTGGCTTCCAAATGGATTGTGACTGACATTTTGCAGTCAGTAGAACCTTATATGTAAAAGCATATTGTTATATGGAGAGGTTTCAGGGCAATGTTCAGAATCAGGATGCTATGGTCAATAGGGCAAGTTATGTGGGATAGAAGCCTGGTTGGTGCATTCTCCTGCAGAACTCGACACACCACAGTTGACAGAACTCACTTCAGCACTGTGTCCCAGGTGAACCCTTGTATTTAATGAAGCAAATACCAAACTCCCAGTGCAGCAGCAAGAAACACCACGAAAGTGGAGGATGACCAAATGAATTTACAGTCCACACGGGGAGACACCTAGAATCCAGTGGCCACAGTATACCTACAAATAGAAAATTCAGCACTGCTGCCTCATGTTTATTGGAAAATAAGAAACCATGTCATCCAGGTCACATAGATGCAGAACCAGATTTGATGGTCTCACTACATATGAAGCTAATGCTTCTGACAACAGTATACATTTCATTGCCCAACCTCACAGGCAGTTTCTTCAGATGTTAGGCTGGCAGAACTTCATGTTTTTGGAGTGATTACCCTGTCCCTTACTTTTGGAAACTCCTCTACCAACTCCAAATTTGTGAACTTCTGAGCATTTTCCATTCCACATATGTATTCACAGATTTTCTAAATGTTCTCCTCTAATTGTGTCTTATGTAGGGCGAAGGTAATGTCAAGGCATTATTCTGAATGAGAGTGGGAAGATTTTTGTGTAGCACATATTTGCATACACATTGGATACATTTTCCAATTTTCCATTCGAAATACTGAATCCCTGACACTAACACATGCCCTACTAGACTTTGACTTCTTATCCTAATTTGATGGAGAATAATAACCCAAACAGAATACAAATACAAGAGGTTCACAGGAGGCATGGTGTATAATTGGACTTGCCTTTCGTATGATAAATTGTAGGTGTTATAAATCTAGTGAATTTTAATTGAAATAGTTCTCCATGTGTTTTCAAAGTTAACAAATATGTGAATAACTGTCTCCCTTTCTCTGTAGCCTATTCATCACATGTATTTTTATAAGCACATACAGAATTCTACCTGGTATCAGTCGTACATTTGGTGAGGTGGCTGGCTTGGCAGATACAAATTGTGAGAAGAGATCACTCCTACTTAACGCTGTTGGAACTGAAAATTGAACATATGGGTGAGCTTTTTAGTTAAACAACATGAATCCATGTACATTAAAATGAATATTTTTGGATCTGTGGATGATATATTATTTCATGGTGAATTTCAATTCACATACATAATGCTACTTTTTAATGTCTGTGTGTGTGTGTGTCTGTGTGTGTGTATATATATATATATATATATATATATATATATATATATATATATTCACTCTCCAGATTTTTCAAAATATTTAGTATATTTTTCTTTTTATACCCTCCCTAAATTCATTCATATTCATGTATGTGGATTTATGATCAACTTTTCACAAGATTATTCTCAGAAATATTCCTCCACCTGAAATACATATTTTTTTCCTTCTACTGAAAACTAACTTTGGGGGATCACATGATGGCGGCGAATGGAGTGCATTACCCCCATGTACCGCGTCACTGTGCGGGAAAATGACGAGTTAGAACGGCTAAAACCTATCTTGTTAGGAATTTCCAGCAAATTTGGGGTGCTCCAAAACCTAGTGGACATATATCCATCTCACGAGGATCAGCTACGGGGGCTCAAACGCGAGTGATTTTTTCGCACGGAGGGTCATGCTGCTTATTCAGCAAATTGCCCTGCAGCTAGAGTGTGTGGCGCGCACTGGGAAAAGACGAGATAGCATCGCAAATATACAGTTGTGCGGATTCTATGGGCTCCTGCCCGCTATGCAATTACTGTGCTCAGTGCTGAATTCTGGGATTGAGACGGGGATGGATGTGGTCCAATTCCGTTCTCCATACCGGTCAGACCACAGAGGAAGCCAGCATCCACCATCTTGAAGAGCTGACGTCACCATCCCTGTTTTCGACTGATCGCAGCTCATTCAGCTATAGAACAGGTAATTTCAGGATTCCATTCACCTTTGCTTCGCAGACAAATTACTCAGGCTCAGTGCTAAAGAACCCGCAGAAACTGCGTCTTGGAGCCTGCTCCTATTAGAACATACACTGAGCCCAGAGCGGCCAAATTTGGCCTCCCTGAACTGATCTGGCCCAGGGCTCAAGAACCCGTGGAAACTGCTTCCCGGTCCGGGTCTTGCTGAATAATGTGGAGGTAAATATCAACCGAGCCTTCATAGGCAGTGGCAACAGGATTGAGACGAGGCTTGTGAGGGCAAGTCAGGACTCACCCATTGCTTTGGTCACCCAGCAAAGGGAACGAAATGCTGCCTTTTGCATGGGATACCAACATGGCAGAGATTTGATGTCATCAGAAAGCAGCGGAGGAGATAACTTCATTAATACCAGCGGTGACAGAAACAGTTGGTCTCCTGGTAAAGAAAGTGAGTCAGAAACACCCGAGTCTCTCTCACTTTGTCATCAACCAGAGGGGCAGAGCAGAGCCGCTGCCCATGCCTGGAACAGGCCCAGCGACACACCTGCATGATACTCACTTCACTCCCATTGGAATAGAGGCACAGCAGAGCCGCCACAGGTGCCCAGAACAGGCCTAGCGACCAGCAGGCATGGTAGTCACGTCACCTCAATTGGAGTAATTGCAGAGCAGAGCCTTCTCCAGCACCTAGTACAATCCAAGTGGCCCACCGGCATGGTAGTCACATAACCCCAATAGGAGTAGGGGCAGAGCAGAGTCTTTGCCCATGGTGCCCGGAACAGGCCCAGCAACCTGCCGGCTTCGTAGTCACGACACCCCAATTGGAGTAGCGGCAGAGCAGAGCCACCACCCGCGCCCTCAAGGTAGACAAATCTGCACCCGACCAGCAGAAGAGGCCCAGCAGCCTGCCAGCGCGGCAGACACTTCACCCCATTTGGAGTAGGGGCAGAGCAGATCCATCGCCCATGCCCGTAAGGTAGGCAGACCTGCGACCGACGGCAGAACAGGCCCGCCCACCCGCCGGCATGGTAGTCACGTCACCCCAATTGGAGTAGGGGCAGAGCAGAGCCGCCGCCCGCGCCTCTAAGGTAGGCAGACCTGAGACCAACTGGCAGAACACCCCAGGGGTCCATGGGTGTGGTACACACGTCACACCAATTAGAGGAGGGGCTTAGCAGAGCCGCTTCCCGCACCTGCAGGGTAGGCAGACCTGCGACCGATCAGGAGAACAGGCCCAGCGGCCCATCAGCATGGTAGATAGATCACCCCAATTGGAAGAGCACAACAGCCACACCCCGCCCCTGCAAGGAAGACTTTTCAAATATAGAAGAGCAATATAAATATCTAGGGGGAAAATTTCAAAATCACAACAGTTTCACCAAGCAGAAAGAAACGCGAGCCGTATGAAAAGACAAAGAAAAAAGGACCACAAGCAATGCAGGTCAACACAACTTTAGAAGAGGTAATAGCTCCAGCAGATGGAATGTCAGATAAAAAACTCAGGATATACATGCTTCAGATAATCTGGAGTCTCAAGGAAGACATTAGAGAGCAAAATCAGACAATGAAAGATCACTTCGACAATGAATTACACAAACAAATCCAAGAAGCAAAAGATCAATTATACAGGGAGATAGAAGTTGTAAAAAATGACAAACAGAAATCCTAGAAATACAGGAAGCAATAAAACAACTTAAAAACTCAATTGAGAACACTACCATCAGAGTAGAACACTTAGAAGATAGAACATCAGACAATGAAGACAAAGTATTTCAACTTGAAAAGAACATAGACAGCTCAGCAAGACTGTTAAGAAACCATGAACAGAACATCCGAGAAATATGGGATAACATAAAGAGACCAAACTTAAGAGTCATTGGGATACAGGAAGGTATAGAGGTCCAAACCAAAAGAATGAGCAATGTATTTAATGAAATAATACGAGAAAACTTCCCAGACTTGAAGAATGAGACAGACTCCCAAGTCCTAGAAGCCAACAGGACGCCGAATGTGCAAAATCATAAGAGATCCACACCTAGACGCATTATAATGAAGATACCCAACGTACAGAATAAAGAGAGAATTTTAAAAGCTACAATTGAAAGGAAGCAGATTACATTTAGGGGTAAAGCAATCAGGATAACAGCTGATATTTCAACACTGACTCTGAAAGCTAGAAGATCCTTGAAATATATGTTTTTGTCAGGAGCTTTAGCTTCATTTCTAGTGAAAGCATCAAAGCTGTGTCTGCATCTATGTAACCTGGAGAACATGGTTTCTTATTTTCCAAAAGACATGAGGCGGCAGTGCTGAATTCACTCTTTGTAGGTAAACTGTGGCCACTGAAGGCTAAGTGTCTCCCCGTGTGGACTGTGAAGCCATTTGGTCATCCTCCACTTTTCATGGTGTTTCTTGCCGCTGCACTGGGAGTTTGGTATTTGTTTCACTAAATAAAATGAGTTCAACTGAGACCCAGTGCTGGAGGGAGTTCTGTCATGTATGGTGGGTCAGGGTCTGCAGGAGAATTCACCAACCAGGATTCTATCCCACATAGATTGCCCCCTTGATCATAGCAACCTGATTCTGAACATTGCCTTGAAAATCTCCATATAAAAAGATGCCTTTACATGGAGAGGTTTCAGACATATAAGGTTCTGCTGGATGCATCATGTCAGTCTGAAGCCCTTTGGAAGTAATGGCAGATCCACATGGCCCCACAAGAGATGTTTTATCACACACCTGTACACCACCTGCACACACACCACTATTCAGTAGGCTACAAGTTACTGGCAATTCTGTTCTACACCATTTTCATGAAACCCAGAGAATCAAGGCACTATCTGGTACACTCATGATGAGCAAAAGGACATCAAAGGTTCTCCAGTGCCACCTGGTCATTGGAATGGCAAAAATTTCATGGTATTTATGTAGCCACTTTTCAAGGATGAAGTTGGAAGCACTGTGGGTTTCAATTCATTCAGGAACCATTAAATGGTGAGGAAGCTCATTTCAATAAAAGATCTGGAGAACTCTCACAGGCAATTTTTCCCAAGGAGTGAGCTAGATCTCAGTTTAGAAGGGCGAATCTCATTAGAGGCCTATTCCACTGCCACACAAATGACTGCAATTGAAACCAAAACACTCCCACATGACCCTCATCTTCTGCCATAGAAACACTCATCATAACCTCTTGCTGCAGGTTTTCATGAGGGATGCAGCCCAAGACAGTGTCCAAAATAAGCTCACTTACCCCTCAATTGCCTAAAGTCAGGGTGGCCTGGACACCCTTCCTGTGAACCAGGAGTGATCAAATAGGCCTGCCCTTAATACTGCTCTGCTTCTCCATTTTGACTGTTACTGATTGTTGAGTATAAATTCTTTGTGTGAATTGGAGTCATGAGAAAATCCAAGCACCTATGCATTAGCCTCTTCAGGGCTTTGAAAAACTCATTTGACCCAAATGATATCTATTCTCACTTGATAGAGGTCAGGACTTTCAGAGGAAGGCAAGAGACTTCATCCACATTGACTGCTCTTATGGCCATTTTGGTTTTGGATTCAGAGATGGGATCTTTCTGTAGATCCGTCAGGTGCCGAGAATCTAAGCCCCAGCCTCACATAGGGCCAAGGGGCTGATTCAGACACATCCCTTTTGAAGCAATTAAGCAAACAGCCACAGGTGATGCCCATTCATTTTCATTTGAAAACTGTTTTCTTCAGGCTTTACAAAGGGGTTGCCTGAGGCAAAGAAATTCCTGACATTCAGGGCAACAGAACAATAGGTTAGCAAAAGGCCCAAAGCAGGGTTTCTCCACTGAGACTTTACTGGTCACACTGATATCTGAGTTTTCTGAGATGCTCCCATTGCCTTCAGCTATCCAGTACATGGCCATGTAACAAAGCTTGGAGGCGGTACATATCTTGGACACCAAACCATGAGACTATTCCGGAGAGTGGCCAGAATTCAGGAAGAAAACTGGAGCTTAGGAAGATAGTAGGTGTTGTCCATTCATAAGGCAAGCTGCAGTCCATTCATCAATTGCGCAGGATGAATGCTGGGTAGCTTTCTACTAGACAGGGCACTTCCATTGATGCATTCTCTTTTCAAATGTCAACAACCACGGACACAGTGGGATACACTTTTAGAAACCCTCGCCATGTCAAACGACTTTCTAGAAACAATCCACTCAAAAACAAACAATCCACCATCCCTACCTATTCTCAAAACATGAGACAAAACCACAAACTCACACCCACACCCACAAAGCACCTCCTTCCCAGAAGTAGGTCTTTGATTATCCGGAGTTTCCTCTGACTGGTGGGCCATACCATGTTCCCCCGAAATGGCCTGTACTTTCTCAGATTTGGTGTCTTTGCCAGAACAACTACCTGCTTTCTCAGGAAACACCTGTCTTCATAGCTTTCCTGGCATTTGGCCATCCTCACATCAGTTGGTACCAATAAAGACTGACTCTGTCCTTGGTAA